>NC_141617.1:20217333-20517333 GCF_047967505.1 Dipteris shenzhenensis | reverse complement strand
TTCTTGCATCCACGGATCTCGATATGCTGCAAGCTTAGCATAACAAGGATGATGATCACATCATTGGCAAGGTTCCCCAAGGAAAAGGGATTGAAAGAAAGATGAGCAAAGAGCAAATGAGGAAATTCAATAAGTTTTTCCTCAATAACAAGGAGATGCAGAACGTCTGGATTGAAGCGACCAAAGCAGAAAGAATAAATGCAAGGATGAGATTCAGAGTAATGTACAAGCAATCACAACCATATCCACGGGATCTGGCTCTTCTCCCCACTCACATGTCACTTGATTCGCTACAGCTGGCTCTACGTAAAGCCGAACATGATGGAGAGACAATAAACGAGCATGAGCGAGAGTTATCATCTGGATGTATGATGCATGTAAGTTTCTTACCTCTTGACGTAATTAAGCAATTATTTGTGGCAATATATGCTATAAAATAGTTGCATCTTCATTGTTTTAATGATGCTCTTTTACAATACAAAAAGTACAATGCATTATGGTCATATGGATGACATTTTCATGTGGAACGCATCGATTCAAAGCGAGTCACATATGATTGTGGAGTCATGGCTAACTTCACACAAGATAGCCGAGCAAGTGCTTCGAATACCAATCTTCTCTCCTCACAGTTGGATTATTGTGGAACCATACGCGAAATGTATGGAGTTGATTTCAAACGATTTAGTATTTTCATTCTTGATGTAAAATGGTTTAGGACTATTTACAACGGTCCCCATGCGATAGTGAGAAAAGATAGTAGCGGTTTCTTTGCAATAGAATCCACCAAACATTGGACCGATGAAAGTGATACTTTTGTTCTTCCCAAGCACTGTGAGCATGTGCATACTAATGATTTAATTAATCGAAGCTTTCGTTTTTAAAGATCCATTGATACATGTACTTAAGCATAATTTCATATATATAATTGACGACATTTGGCACCCATCTTCAATATAAGTGGTTTTACATCCGGATCGTTTTGATCCAAGATGGTGGTACGTGATCCAAATTGAACCACAAAGTAAGCAAATTTTTGAAGATAGAGATGTGGATATGGAGATGCCACTACCAATGCCGGATCCAATTGATCCAGGTGAATCTAGCGAAGAAGATGAAGATCACAATATGAGCCAAGAGGAAGATGCGCATAGTGACATCACACGAGAGGAAGATGGAGATCACGATATTGAGGAAGAAGACAATGCTCATCAAGAATCACCACACTTTATTGAAGAAGATGATCAAGTACTTTTAGGTGAACGTATGATGCTAGAGTACGATGATGGTATAGGAGATCAACTCGGTATAGAGTTAGAGATAGACTTGTTTGGTGCGTTAGACTTGGCTCAAGATGAAATCGCTGATGTAAATGCTCTTCATTGATTTTTTTCATCTCAAACTTGGACATGAATATATGAGCTTCAAAGGCTTGATGTACATGCTCTCATACTTTCATTCTCTCAAAAGATCAAACATGTATGAAAATTTAAAAAAATTGCCATCAGAGAAAACTAACTTTTAAGGTCGATATGGGAAAAAATGCTATATGTAAAACATCGCTATAAAAAAGTATCTCAATGTCGCTATATAGCGACACTTACAATTCTGATAAATGTCACTATATAGAGACTTTAGAAATTGTCTCTATATAGTGACGTTTGCCTAAAGTCGCTATATAGCGACACTTTACGAGATGCGCTTCCAATATCGATGATTAGCGTCCCACGTGCGCTAAACATCGGTACTTAAACGTCGCAATAGGATCCGTGTGTAGTAGTGAGTGCATGTAATATGTAGTAAAACAAATAGAACAATACATTAAATGAGAAGAAGTAGACTTACCACGGTTGCCTCGAACGCCAACCGTCTGCCTGCACCAAAGTGCGAAGTACCTACGGCATCCAGCCATCTCCTCGCAGCCCTCCTCTGACCCTCAAACATGTTGGGATTGTCCCTATTCTGCTTCTTGAAAAACCTCCAATCATCTTTGTCTGCCTAGCTAGGTTTAGCCCTCCCCTTTGCGATGGAAGTACGCAAGGTTGATCTACGATGCTTCAAGACCAAACCCATGCGCTCTCGCATGTAATTCTCATTCTTGAAAAACCTCCAATCATCTTTGTCTGCCTAGCTAGGTTTAGCCCTCCCCTTTGCGATGGAAGTACGCAAGGTTGATCTACGATGCTTCAAGACCAAACCCATGCGCTCTCGCATGTAATTCTCATTGAACTACCAATTTGGGGGGTTAGGGTATTTTGCTTCCAATTCATTGATGGCCGCCTGCTTCTTTTGGTCATCTTGATACCGCCAATCAATAGCAATGCCGCTCTTGGAGTGGTGGCTCATCAACCGCCCGCCTCATGATGGCCATCACTGCTTTGCCCTTTTTATCTTCTATTATCTCTCCAACAGCCATGATTTGATAGGATAGGTCCTCGACTGGGTAAGGAGGACTCATGGTAGTGGTAGAGTTAGAGCGACTGGTGTTTGTGCGAGCACTTCCAGAGTGAGGAGTAGTAGTGGGAGTAGGAGAGGGCAAGGGACCTGACTGGTACTGGGTCTCGGGACCAAGTGGAGTCCTGTAGGGATGGGAGTGTGCTGACTCATCTACATCTCTTGAGTCAGCACAACATAAGCGACCCCTCCTACTCTTCCTTCCCTTACGATGGGCATGCCTAGGTGATGACCCATCAATCGAAGGGGCATGAGGGGATGGTTGGGCAGTAGGTCCAGCCATCAATGTAAGAGAGGGAATTGCTGAGGTCCTCTGGGATAGCAGAGAGAAGAATCTCGCTGCCTCCTCATCAGTCATCTATGCCACAAACTCGTCAGGACTCCCGACAAAGCCATGGGCTGCTAGCAAAGGAGTTCCCTGAGGGGTAGTCGTAGTGCTACGTCCGAGAGGAGTCGGGCTAGGGGTAGGCCTCTGAGGTGTCACCTGAGCGGAATCAAAGTCCTTTGGAGAATAGAGATCATGATGTCTCCTCCTATGAGGGTTTTTGTACTCGTCGGATATGCGACATGATCCCATGTCTAACGTAGACACAAACACAAAAACAAAAAATAAAAAACAAGAGAATACATTGAGAAAGCATATGAGAATACATTGACAAAGCATAAGAGAATACATTGAGAAAGCATATGCTTATGCTTATGCATAAGCATATGAGCATATGCTCATAGGCATAGGCATAGGCATATGCTTATGAAAAGAAGAGAAAAAGAGAGGAAAAAAGAAGAGAAAGAAAGGAGAAGGAGAAGGAGAAGGACATGCATAGGCATAGGCATAGGCATATGCTTATGAAAAGAAGAGAAAAAGTGAGGAAAAAAGAAGAGAAGGAAAGGAGAAGGAGAAGGAGAAGGAGAAGGACATGGATAGGCACAATGACAGATGGCAAAGCTCCACAATGACAGATGGCAATGAAAAGGCTATGTGATGTAGTCATAGAGCAACAGTCTTTGTGCTCATGAGTAAATGCATATAGTGCCATGTGTCGAGATCTACGCTATTGACCATGATAAGATTGTGTCTCATTATTACTCCAGTGCGGTAATCATAATGCCAGAAAAACTTTTAACGAGAGCGCAGGTTCGCACAAAATTCAAAATCTCACCCACCAACGCGTCGCATCGTGGCCCCAAAATGGCCTCGAAAATAGTTTTGCGATTCGCTACACCCAAGCAAACATTGACCTTGGGGGTTTTACCTCCAAAACTTTTAGTGTACCACGTGCATTCAAAAGAAGGGGTATTTTAATCCCAATCTCTTTCTCTTCCCATTTCCCTTTCTATTTTCTATGAATTGCTTCCCCTTCCCCTTTCCCTTTGAATCATCACCTTTCCCTTACCCTTTCCCTTCTCCTTCCACTTTCTCTTCCCCTTTTCCTTCTCCTTTCCATTTTCCTATTTTCGTTTCCCTTCCAAGTATTTCCCTTTCCATTTTCCCCTTCTCCTTCTGAAGTATATGGATAGAATGGAAATTTCTTTGTTAAAGAGAATGAATAATTCCCTTTCCCTTCCCCTTTCCAGATTCTTCTTCCCCTTACCCTTCCCTTTTCCCTTCCCCTCTCCTTTCCCCTTCCTCTCTTTTTCTTCCCCTTTTCCTTCCCCCTTTCATTTCTCCATTCCCCTTTCCCTTCAAGTTTTTTAAATAGAATGAATATTTTCCTTTCCCTTCCCCTTTCCTTTTCTCTTCCCTTTCCCTTCTCCTTTCCTTTCACTTTCCCTTCATAGTGTTATACTTGTCTTGAGTCTTTTGATATCAGTCAACATCAAGCTATCTACATGTGAGTATTTTGGTTTACAGTCTCACAAATTATTGTGTTTTATTTGCTTTCATGAAGGATGGAAAGTTGAGGATTGAGTGAAGGGGGTAAAAAGAGACCCTCTAACACTGTTACCTTGAGTAGTAGTAGGGAGAAGCCTAAAAAATTACTCTCACTTGGATCTAAGTAATAAGAAGATACTCCTGTAGGAGTCTTAATATGATAGGCAAGGATCCACCTGCCTCTATAAATATCTCCCAAGCTATCACCCATCGCAGAGCCATGGGGAGAGAGAGTATGCATCAATGTAGATGCTCTAGCTCAGGAGGTACAACGAGTGCCATAGGGGGTGGTCAACCAAAATCCCAAGCTTCCACAACCCTCCCCTATATGGTTTATGTAGGAGAATTTGAAATCATTATGGATTCAAGAGTTCATTGGGTTATGAATCAAATGCATGGCCTTTACTCATCCGAATTCAAGAGGGCAGTGATGTCCACTTCTAGAAGAAAGATACGCAAGAAAGAGGATTATGTTTTGAGAACATGAGGGAGGAGTTCCCAGTGCATCATGAGGATCTGGAGTTAAACTCTTGCTAGATGTTGAACAAGATGGCTACTGTGCTCAAGCTACAAAAATACCAAATCCATAGAAAACTAAAAAAAGAGGAATCAAATCCTACTTGGGTCCACCCAAATGATTGGAAAATTATAAATAAATATTTGAAGTTATCATGAAGTATTATAAACAGAAGTAGGGAATGAGTACTAGGAAGAGAAAAGTGGCCCAATCCCAATTGGGCTTGGGAACAAGGCCCAATTTTATCTTTTTTTGTAAATACCTACTCTTTCCCTTCTTTTAGTATGCAATTTTTGAATGCATCATGTAAATCATCGAAACTAACATATTTTCATGTAATGTTGAGAAATGAAAATGGGTAGGTAGTGGGAGTACTCATTTGCATATGAGAATTGTATACAATCTCTCTTTGACTTCTTCATAGAGAGCAAGGAACTTATCCCCTTAATATAAGCCCTTAATACACCCATTTATTTTCAAATTCTTAAATCAAACAACTATAACATGTACTAACATCTACCATGTGTGCTTATTGAACATGACGATGGCAACGATCACTTGGCACAGACCCGCTAAGAGGACCAAGAGGATCGAGCTAGAGGAGCGACATGAGGAAAAGTCATGGGAATGAAGATGAAGGGGATAGAAATGAGGAGGATGAGTATGAGCGAGTCCAACATGGACATTGTATATGGATGTAGATGTGTAGAAGGCTAGAGTAGGAAGAATTTATACTCAAATAAGGTAGCAGGCAATTTTGTACTCAAAACATATAAAGACACATATAAAATGTACAATGTAATATAGACACACATATATATAAGGGTATATTAGGGCTTGGCCAAGCCCTAAAGCTGAAAAGAATTTGCAAAAAATTTAAAGCGTCTATATTTTTATTGATAATCTCTTTGGAGTTTTTACCAGTGTCGATAGTACCATTAAAAATACATTAAATATAGTTCTAGAGAAAATTTTAAATGTCAATAATATTGTCAAAAATAATGTGGATATTAGAGTTGATATTTTAGCCAAAACATAAAAGTAGTGATGGAAATGTAGACCTAATTTTGACTTCATTTTTTATATTTTCTTTTCAATGCTAATGTTGACAAAAACCACAATGCTTTCTAGACTTATAAAAAAAAGTCTCAATGTAATTTTAATAAAAAAAGCATCAATAATGGAGTCAATAGTTTTAGTGTGGCTCTACATATAAAGACTACAAATTGCTTTCCAAGTGGTCAATTAAGAAAAGTAGTATGGAAAATTCATTGTGGCATTGACAATACCAAGAAATGCCATGCTATGTTGTCTTAAACTTACACTTCAAATGGTCTTTCACTATCATTGCATTTACTTTATGCAAACTATGTTTTTTATTCTATTGAAGTGTTGACACTCCTCAGTATATATCTGCCAACATGTAACTGCTGTTTTGATCTTTTGGTTGTGACAACTATGACATGCGGAGAGTTGGCGTTGAGCCCTACAATTACGATTTGAAAACTCCAATCCATTGTTTATTAACCCACATTGTATATAATTATTATGTTCATCTGATTTAATTATGAAGAGTTTTTTATGTGTCTCTGATGAAGTTCTAACCATTGGTTGGGCTAGTTACATTATAAACCTCATGTAAAATTACTTTTTTCCAGTCTTGTAGGGATGAAACAAATCCACAATGGCATTGATTGGTAGACTTTTACTTCATGTATCTTTTTGGTTAGAATTTTCATGACTACCCAATTTTTGTGCTTAAAGTATGTCCAATGGGATTGATCGGTAAACTTTTACATGATGTTGTATCCTTTTATTTTAGCTGCCCAATTGTTGTGCTTAAAGTGTGATTATTCCCATATAGTTATGGGAAATTCTTAAAAAAATCAAGGCTTAATGGTGACGTACTTATAAAAAATCCATTTTACAAATACTCATGATAATCATTTTACTTTTGTTACTTGGTGAGGGGTAGGTCACCACTTGGTGGTGTTACTACCCCACTGTGTGGTGCACTTTAATCCTTGGGTTAGAGGTAGGTACACACACACACACACACACACATACACATACACACTAGCACTATTCATGGCACTGATGCACCTAGACTAGGACACACATTAGTACACACCCTTTCTTCCATTCCCTACACATACCATGATTCAAGTTATTTGTAGAATAGGATGCATCATTTCACTTGTGACACAAGCCCATCTATTTCAATTATTTGGTTTCCATATATTCTTTCAATTATAAGGTATTTGTAATATTCATGTTTGGTAAACATTTGGAATGTAAAAGTCCTATGTTGATGTTGTAGTCAAATTTTGTGATTATAATTCATGAAATGTGCCAATCCAAGTTTTAATGATGTATTCTAGGCAAGATACCTTTGTTTTCCTTTGAAAGATAGTCCCTTTCTATATTACTAGAATATTCCTACAAAATGGTGTAAAACATTGGTTATGTAATAATGCAATTCAAAGCTAAGAAATATTGATATACTTGGATATAAGATAATTTCGAAACTAGACGATTGAAAAATTAGTAAGTCTCCAGGTACTATGTTAGCCTGTATTTAATGGAGGATATATTTTAATATCCCTTCTATTGTGTAGATTATATAATTAGAAATTTTTTTTTGATGATGGGACTTCCTATCTTCCATGTTCCTTAGAGGAAAACTCAAGCTCCCTACATTTCTTCTTCATGTTAAGCCCCTCATTGCCTCTCACAACAAACAACCAGGCTCCCTTCCTTCTATCCTTCCTTTCTTTTTGACTCTCCCTCACACTTCACCATTCTCCCACCCTCCCATGCCCCTTCATTTGTCTTAGTTGTTGGACGATCTTCCTTCCTCCCTTCCCCTTGCTCCCTTTCCCTCTAACCCCACCTACTTGTCCACCCACCCTATCACCCTCCTTGCTTAGTTGACCACTCTGCTTGCCTCCCTTCCTACCTCTCCTGCCCTCGCACTTGTCTTGCATGGACAACCTTACAACCTCCCTCCCTTTTTCTTGCTTTCTTGACAATCCATGCTTCCTAACTCTCATCCTTCCTCACACTCTTGCCCTCTTATTATCCATGCTTGGCTAACCATTCGAACTACCTCCCTTGCTCCCACCCTCTCCTACTTTATGCCTCCTTTTTTTATTGTTTCTCCCACACCCACTTCGTCCTTCACTTCCTTTGATGCTCCCACCTACTCCTCTCCCTCCTCCCACACTCCCCCATACCCCTTCCTTGCTTCCATCTCCCTTTGGGTGCCTTCTCTCTCCCTTCTCTCTCTCTCTCTCTCTCTCTCTCTCTGTCTCTCTCTGTGCTTCAATGTAATGCACATTTATAGGAAAAGTTTTAGATAATGACATTTTCATATTGGTGATGATACAAGCATATCATAGTGTGTTGGTGTTCAAGGAAGGTTCTTCAACTTATAGCACATCCCATACAAACCTAATGTTGAGATCTTAAGATGAATTTATGTAGGTTAACTTCTTAGGGAAACCAAAGCATGGTTTCATCTCGACTCATGTTCATGTTGTTTTCTCTCTTTCCTTTGAATAAGACCCTTTGATTTAAATCACACCTTGAGGTTGTTGAGATATCGAGCTCCACTCGCGATATGCCAGGGTGACCGTTGTGTATTTATGTCACCGACTTGTTAGCTGGAGATGCGGTTGGTACACCGCCCACGAATAATAGCTGGATGACAGCTATCCTTATCTACACTAGTTCGTGGCTCAGTTAGTATGCCACCTTAGTTATTTGAGTTTGGTTTGAGACCCACATATAGGGTTCTTCTATTTCTTTGTATTAGAGTTCTTTTGGCTTTCACAACTAAGAAGAGGAAAACTGTTTTCAGCCTCCACCTTTGTGTGTATTCCCCCATTGTGCATGTGAGAAAGCTGCAAGTGAGGCTCCTTCCCTCTCTCCCACAATCTTCACAGAGGTCAATATCAAAGCAATGTCACGCAATAGCTTGATTTTACACATGGTTATACTAGAGGAAGGCTACTTGCAATAAATTTTCATATTTCACATAATATATGCAAAAGACAAACACTACAAAGTTGAACAGACATGTACAAAATATTGTTGCACATGAAGGAAGGATTTTACCTTTCTTGAGCACCCCTTGAGCGAACGCACGTGCTATATAGGACTTACATAGTGATCCCCCTGGGGATACATGGTAGCTTTCATTTGGTGAATGGAAAGTTATGCTAAGAAATATGACAATAATAAAAAGAAAGTACTACAATTGATTTAGTCAAAAAGACATTTGACCATATCTACCATTTTACTATTGAAATAATGGTGAAGTCCAGATAAGATATGCACTTGCTTTTGAATTCCAAGTTTGTAGTAGCTATGAGAGAATAATGGAACAATTTTGCTAAGATATATGTGACAATAACAAAAAGAAGCTATCACAATTGATTTGGTCAAAAAGACATTTGACCATATTCAACATTTGTACTATTGTAATAATGTTGGAATCTAGATGAGATATGCACCTGCTTTGCAAAAATTACTGTGAGAGGATAATAACCTTTTGGCTTCTATTCTCACTAGTAGTAATGGGTCAATTATAGAGAGGTACTAAAGTGCTCCTTTTAAATCCAAGGGCCAACTTTGTATCAACATGTGTAGATAATGCTTGATGTTGTTTAATGTTTAATAGTGTTTTTTTTAAAGGTGAATATTTGAAAATTAGGCACTCATTTGGATTTGGGGCCAAAACCTGGCGACCATGGCATTTTATTTTTTTAAAAAAAATCTATGTTGATCGCCAAAAACTACCAAACTTTGACATCTAATATCTTTTGATTAACAAATCCAAATGGGGTTATGTAGCATATCAACTCAAATTGCAAGGCATAATTTAGATATTTGACATGCTTATTGCACCATTTGATAAAGATACATGCATTAAAATGAGCATTTATGAATTTATGGCTAATTTTCTCTACCAAGTTTAGAGCATGATCGCACATTTTATGCTATCCTTTCTAAAGGGTGAGGATATTAGGATAACCAAATTAGGCCCTCCTTTTCCAAGGGGGGTCTATAAAAAAAGAAACGAGAGATGCTTAAGTCATAAATAGTGACAATTTTCATGAGAAACTTTTATACCTCATATGATTTCCATATATCTCGAGTTGAAAAGTCTAAAGCATGCAATCACTTTTTGTGCGTAGATTCCCTAGAGGGCCACTCATAACTTTTTGTCTATAGATTCCCTAGAGGCCAACTCGGCCAAGATGTTATAGGGTGGAAGCCTCTTTATTGTGTGGTCCAAGATATGTTTCTGCAAAGTGGGACACAAAAACAGCGCATTACGAAGGTCTAGTGCCCCCTCAAATTAGACATTATTGGTCACTAAGGTTTGGTCTTATCCATTTGCCCTTTGTTCTATGCTCTTTTGGTTTGCAGTCTTTAAAGCGGCTCGTTGCACGACTAGTTTTGCAGCTTCAATATGAGGACAAGCCTTTGAGTGTCAACGCATGTCCTGCCCATTCGCTACCTGCAGCTTTGCACGATGCACTTCCTCATGACCCCGCATCACTTTTATTTGTCTACTTGAAGACGTGCATTGTGCCAAGCTGCAGGTATTGAGTGTGCAAGAACAGATGACTCAATCGATAAGCTCGATAGTGTGGCTCATGATCTCGATCTTGCCTTCGCCGGTGGTTCATCTCTTGCTTTTTCATCATGACGGCTTTCATGCCGAAGATTGTGCAGGTAAAGATCCAATTACGATGATGAAACTCGTATCTTTCGTAGCTCATGTTTCTTTGATGCAAAACATTGAAATACTGTAATCGTAACTCCAAAGTATACTTACTGCTAGGTGGTTTTTCATCTCTCTAAGTGCCGTTTGCGTTCCAACGGACACTTCAGTTAGTTCGTTACTGCACTATAATCCATAAAAGCTGCGTGCGGCTCTTTGCAATCCACACGATCTTTCCAGGCCTTTCTTGAGTTCTATCTTCTTGCGCATTTCCTCCTTGCTCGAGCATTTTCTCTCTCGTCCTTTATTCGCTTACATGGTATCAAGATGTCCTTATTAGTCTCCAGTTCTTGAACATTCCTAGCGATCTCTGGTGGAGACCTTCAGTTTTTCTCATCGGCTTAGCTTTGAGGGATTAAAATCAGTTACATGAATATTTGCGCTTAAAATCTACGTTTGAACGTCACGTTTCTCCTGTTCAAGCTTTTATCGTTGGTAGAGTTGAATTACTACAGGTAGCAATTGCTAAAACTTCATATACCGAGCTAAACGGTCGTTCATAGGCAAACCTAGAGCATGGGCCATTCAAGAATAGTGTAGACGAGATGATTTCAACTTTCCCTTGTTACGATACCGTGCTGTTGAAGGTGTTCCAATGCATACCTCTTGGTCTTCTATCTTGTTTGCACGTGGATTCCCCAAAGAATCCTATCGCTTCGGCTCTATGTTTAAGAGGACCTTTGGGTGCCCATGGCAACACTCCATTTTAGTATGCCCAATAGAGCTCATTGGTGGAGCAAGGCTATGTAATTGGGCTCCCTAGCATTGGACATCCTTGCAAAGTCGTGATCCCCCTCCCCACCAAATTTTCAACATCCTTGTGGACAGGCTCCCGCTCATCCCCCCCCCCCCCAAATGGAAGAAGCCTCAAGTAGGAGGTAAGTTACAAGTGTAGCTGAAAACATAGAGGCCTCGCTTGTTCATACTATGCACGATTGCAAGATTTACATTAATGAGATGGAATGCACGATGAGGATTTAGTGTGAGCTTTGAATTCTCTCTAAGAAATCATAAATGATTATTCTATTTGCATTAAATATTTATGTACTTTGAATAGCATAATTGCAAAACTGTAGGTACCTTGACTTAATTCTCTCTAATATGGCATTAATTTCTACCCTTATCAAGCCATACCTAGGTGGTAGAGTCCTCTTTGCTCATTGTAACATCATGCTTTATTGCTAACTGACAAGCCTAGACACTAATATTTCTTTTACTACACATTGGGACCCTCATATAATGGTATCTTGTTATAACTAGCTCCTCCAATTAGGTGCACATAAATTTGTGATAATAATGGAGATGAGATGCTTATAATTCAAAAGAGATAAATTCATAGCAAATATGGCCTTACATGCAAGGATTTGCGGGAAAATTAAAATGGGCATTTTAATTCGCCAAATTAAAACGATTAAAATGTTTTTTAACCCCCCCAGGAGCATTTTAAACTGCCCCCGCCATGATTTTTAACCATGACTGACTCCAACCTGTTACCACACTGTAAAACCACACTACCGTGCGGTATCATGGTTGTTATACCGCCTGGTGTTAACATATACTGCACGGGGATTGTCTACACCGCATGGTCCTAGACTCTACCGCGTAGGGTTGTGGTATATACCGCGTGGTAATAGAAACATTCCGCGTGGTGCATTTTCTTATGTATGCTGCGCCGACCTCGTACTATTTACATTCTCAAGAATCTAGCTTTGCTGGAGTCTCGAAAAAAAAGAAGGACAAGGAAGAAAGGATTAAGAAAGCTTCCAAAATACTTTGTGAGTTTTCATATCCTTTTAAAAAGTGTCCAGTGTTTGGTGATGGGCTCGCTTAGGCTAGTTGATATCCACCCACACTTGGATGCAAAATGGATAAGTGTGTAGCTTAAATTTGATAGGTTATCGGTTGTTGATTTGAAAGTTTATTTTTCCAAGAATGTTTTCATGTAAATATATTTAAAGTTTTTTTCACAAAAAGAAAAGGAGAAAAGTTTCTTTTTGGTAGAAATTAGCTTTTAAAATGTGGTGCAATAATACATTTTTAATAATTGACTAGCTATATTGCCTATATATAGATATCAAAAAACTAGTAAAAAATATATGATAATAATTGGAAATATCTATGTGCCAGTGGGGAGTCCGCTTATGCTGACTTGTAACCACTCACATATAGGTATAAAATACCTTTGAACCATGTGCCAATGGGTGATCCACATATGCCAATCGGTAACCACTCACACATGGAAAATGTTATATTATAGTTTATATGTACTTATTAGTTATAAGAAAATACCTGGCTTTCGCCGGTTGTGGCTTGCATTTGCCAACTTGTATTAACCTACACATTATACGTTGGAGATCATTGCATACTAAGTTTGCTTATAAGAGGAAATTAGTGGTATTATACATTGCACATTTATGTGCAAAGAAAAGTTCTACATTATCTCAGAATAATTAGTTGATATTATATAGGTATGAAATGGATGTCTAGACTTACATTAGATATTTTTCAACCTAGATAGTATCCTTGACTTTGTAGTTTCAAACAAAAAATTTTGTTAAGTGCAAATGTAGATATTGCTAGCTACTGCACTAGTGTGTGTGAAATACTGACATTCGCATATAGAACATGATGATGCGAATGATCATAGTGCAGATAGATGCTTACTTGAGAAAGAGCGGGACATGGGAAAAGGCAACTTGCCATTCCATGCCTATTTCTACAGGCATATAACCACATCTATAACCATCCATTTATGTCGGAAGGGGGCAAGATGATTGGATGGTTGCTCTCTCCTAAGGTCTAGCAAACATACATTTGTTACGATGACATGTTAGTGACATTGTCTTGAGTTGCAAAAAACATATTCATAATTGAGATGTTTTTTCTCTTTTACATGTACAACAACCATGGCGGACAGAGAAGTTAGGGTAGGCCAATGTCAACTGCCAAACCAATCTTAAGGATAGGCCAAAGTGTTTCAAAACTGCAATATTTTGTTACAATGCTAGGACGGCAAAAGTGGAAGTGAAACTTTTGCAACCAAGTCTTTACAGGATTGGCCATGAGGATAAGAAAACATCTGATTGGCGATAAAAAAAAATTGATAATGAATTGTGATGGAGCAAATGTTGAATCAATTGTTGCTGGCATCCTTCAAGGCACATAAACCCAAAACCCCAAACACTAAATCTTAAATCCTAAGCCCTAAATCCTTAACCCTAGATACTAAACCCTAAACCCTAAACCCTAACCCTAAAATACAACCAAAATTTAATGATTTTTTTCAATTTGTGCAATAGGTTTGATATATCCCCCAACTTGTTGCAAGTGGAAACAGGTTAATGGTGCACCCAACCTATTGCAAAATTCAAGGAATTTTCTTGATTTGTGCAACAGGTTGGATATATCCCCCAACCTGTTGCTTAAGCAATAGGTTGGGGGATATATCCAACCTGTTGCACAAATCAAGAATTTTCTTGACTTGTGCAACAGGTTGGATATGCCCCCCATTGCACCCTCAAACTATTGCTTGAGCAACAGGGTGGGGGGCATAGCCAACCTGTTGCACAAGTCAAGAAAATTCTTGATTTGTACAACAAGTTGGATATATCCCCCAACCTGTTGCTCGAGCAACAGGTTGGGGGATATATCCAACTTGTGCAAGCAACAGGTTGGGGGATATATCCAACCTGTTACACAAGTCAAGAAAATTCTTGACTTGTGCAACAGGTTGGATATATCCCCCAACCTGTTGCTCGAGCAACAGGTTGGGGGATATATCAAACCTGTTGCACAAATCAAGAATTTATCACCCCAATGCAACAAATCAAGAATTTGTCACCCCAACCTATTGCTTGAGCAATAGGTTGGGGTGATATAACCTATTGCTTGAGCAATAAGTTGGGGGATATATCCAACCTGTTGCACAAATAAAAAAATTTCATTAAATTTTGGTTGTACTTTAGGGTTAGGGTTTAGGGTTTAGGGCTTAGGATTTAGGATTTAGGGTTTAGGATTTAGAGTTTTGGGTTTAGGGTTTAGGATTTAGTGTTTAGTAGTTTAGGGTTTAGGGTTTAGGGATTAAATGTTTAAAGTTTAGGATTTACGGTGGTTAAGATGTTTTGGTATTAATTGTTTTAAGTTTATGATGTAGGGTTCAGGGTTAATGCCTTCTCTGCTAGTTTTAATATAAAAGTTATTAAGTAATAATAAGCTTAATGATTATTTATTGTGTCTTTTTTTAAGTTACTAATCTATTTTTATACATAAAACATGTATTCACCCTAACAGAGGGTATGGATGTGGTGTTATATAAGAAGAATGAAGTGGTGGCTTTTAGACGAATTCATAGTCTTGATCCTATGAATGTATGTCATTTCCAATGTTGTGGTGAGAGAAGATGTGTAGTGATATTCACCAACATTGTAAATCATGAAGTGCATTTAAAATATCCACATGGAGACTTTGAAACATGGGGAGATATCTTACAATGTGATATATTTGATATGCAAGCACACAGAAGGCTCTGGGACCAAGACGAAATTGTTCCAAAGACATACTTTCAAGATATCAAGAAAACTTATTTTGAGGGGGAAAAAGTAGAGATGTTATCTTGCTCCGGAGAAGTTTTAGCAATTGGCAACTTTAAGGGATATGCTCAAAGTTTTCTCTGTATAGTGCAAGTGTCATTCAAAATGCAATGGATAGTACTTCACATCTAGACGTCCATAATACTACGTCTCATCTACAAGTTCATAGTACTCGTAAATGGGGGTTAGCTTTCTTGAAATCAAGTTTTCCCAAGACAGTTTCCTTCAATGTCATGGAAGACACAACGGAATATTATCAGAAGAAAAGGACTATAACACAAATGGGATCCAAATTGATAAGAAGCTATAGTAGTGATCAAGAGTATCATGGTGGCATGCTCACAGATATTGAGGACATTATAGTAACAGATGTTGATGCAAAAAAGGTTTCTTGTGTTGCAATTGACTCAAATATACTCACTCGTATAGAAGACTTGTCTTGTGTTGCAAGTGACTCGAATAGGCTCACTGGTATAGAAGACGTGTCATGTGTTGCAAGTGACTCGAATAGGCTCACTGGTATAGAAGACTTGTCCTGTGTTGCAAGTGACTCGAACAGGCTCACTGGTATAGAAGACTTGTCCTGTGTTGCAAGTGACTCAAACATGCTTACTGATATAAAAGACTTGTCTTGTGTTGAAAATAATAAGATGGGACCACAAAGAAAAATACACTCAAAGATCGATGGGATAAGTGATGCAATAATAGGAATTGATGATATTAGTGACAATGATCATGATGTTACCACTCGAATGCAGGGCAAAGAGGGCAAAGAATCTGAGACTTGTCATGTTGTTCATAATATTGTTGCTAGCATGCCAGAGAATATAGATGGGAGAATCTTGAGTTACGAAGGAGAAAGAGTTCAATCACAAAATTCAAGAGGCATTGGCAACAAATTGACATCAATGAACATGTCTACCAGATTGCCATTTCCAAGATATTATAAGGCATCAAATAATTCTCAAGCCCACACAGCATTTGATTATAGAGATGATGCAGTTCGTCTTGTAATGCTATACCCACCTTTGCCGAGATCCCTCTCAGCAGTCTACCATGCCATATAAGCACTTCCTATGCTTGGCCCTTTCACATCCAACCTATAGATTGCAAACCAAATTAGCTTCATAGCTTCCACTGCATCGGATACCCTCCTCCAAAACACTGGGCTATTAATCAATGCTTTTAGGTCTCCAAATTCACTACTACGAGAGTTGTTTGAGTGTGCCTTGGCTATCCACTCTGCTGCTTCAGCACTGAATAGAGTCTCTATCACAAGGGCTTGCTTCTTTAACAACTGCTCCATCATTATATAGTTTGTGCCAAAGCACGTTTTGCCTGGATTTAGAAGCTCTAGCAGGTGACTCACAAGTTGTTTAGTCCTAAATATGCCTAGTAGTTGCTCTTGGTTAAGAAAGTACAACACAACCTTTCATGCCTCATCCACAACAACTTGAAGAAGCTTGTCTTAGGTGTTTTGTACCAATCCTCCAAGACGAAATCTAGATAGTGGCACGAGCATGGCGATGCCCAAATATGTCAATATCTGTTATTTATAATTTTCCCATCCTTTCAACAACTCTTGGCATTATCAACGATCAGCTAAATAATATTTTCAAGACCAATTTCTTCAATGCATCTATTAACTACTCTGTAATGAATTCTCCCCTCACCGCTTGTATCAATTGATTGTCGGAAAGCCTCCCCTTTGAACGTCACAACCATGACGTTAATCAATGGCCACTTGCTAACATTCTTCCATCCATTTGATAGGATGGTGCAAGTAGTCTTCTCAATGCCATCATAAACCACTTGTTGCATCTCCTCTTTCATCCTACTATAGTAAGCATCCAACATGTTGTTATATGGACATCATCACAACTAGGCGTTGTTAAACCCGAGCCAGGTTTAGTGACAGAGGCCATGGCTTTTTTCCAATGTGGGCTTTGTACCATGCTCAACGGATATCCTGTGTGACATATAGCTTCAAACACATCTTGTTGCGCTTTCTTGATATGTTGTGCTTTGAAGGAATCTTTGAGGGATTATTGCAGCACACGTGCATGGGCATTCGAACGAGGCCCATTACTGCATTGTCCTCTTTCCATCTGCACATTTGAGTAGCTTGCTGATTGTGCAAGGAATCCAACACCACTACTATGAGCAGTTGCACTTTGCGAACAACTTTCCATAGTCATCAATTGCTTGCCTAGGGTTTCAAGACCCATGGTTCTTTCTTCAATTATAAGTTGAGATTGGTGACGTGCAGCTATTTCATCCACAATCGTGTTTGCAGTGTTGATTGTTTGACCACCCAAGATGGCAATCATCCTTTCCACTCCCAGACCCTTACACTTTCCAATTTGTCTTTGAGGGTCACCTAAGAAATGTTTGCACATATGAGTTCCTAAACCTATGTACTCTTCATGGCAGATGTACTTACATCTCCACTTTGTGGCAGTTATGAGTGTAACATAGTCTCGGGCTCTTGTAGGGTTTCGGCCTCGTTTCTCTGGAGCCATGCTCATGGACTCTGTATGCACGTTTCAATGGATCAATAATTTGAAACTGTAAATTGTCATGTATAAAAACATTTCTTTGATCTTAAACTTTTATTTCTCAAATATGTGTTGCATGGAGAAATCATTTCCCTCATTCAAATTCTGCCAACATTCAGTAAGTGTGCCAGACCTCGAGATGGAGCAACCATCCAATTGTCTTCCCCCTCTCGACATAATTGGATGGTTATAAATGTGGTAATCTACCTAGGGACCTAGGTGTGGGATGGCATATTTCCTTTTCCCACATCTTGCTCCTTCTCAAGTAAGCATTTCTCTCCACTATGATCATTCGTAACATCATGCTTTGTATACGAAAGTCAGTTTTTCGCACACACTAGTGTAGTAGCTAGCATTCCTTACATGTACATAGCAGCTTGTGGGTTTCTCTCTCTCAGCTTCTACTTTTCAATCTTAATTCTTATTTGAAGCTAAATGCATTAGTTCATGCTACAAGCAATCTACAACATCAAGACTCAAATAAATATGTAAGGAACTAGCAATTGATTGATTGAGAACATCCATGATAAAAATCATTCTCAAATTTCATTACAATAGTTGCACGCAGTAAATGTTCACTCATTTACATATTCAAATGGTACACAAGTGATTCAACTTAAGGCAACTATATAAAATATGCATTCCAAAGTATTTAGTTTAGATATATATAAACTATATATTATATGCTTTCCAAAGTGTTTTGTTTATATCCAATACTAGGTACAATCCTTTGCAAAGGCTTTACTTTAAGTAATTATAAGTCTACCTAGTCAAAGTATCCTACTGATTAGGGATAAGCACATAGGCTAAAAGCACACTGATTCATATTTTCTTACATTCATGCTGCATGGTGTATCAGAAGAAATGAAGAAGTATGTGATCAGAAATATTTAGAAGAAATATGTATTCCATATCATGGATTCATACCATGGATATCTGGTGGTTGCTAAAGTAGAAAAATGATATGGGTAGTTTTGTACAAAGCCTTAAACAAAGTTTAAGGCTTTTGCAAAGTATTACATACTATAACAAAGATAAGCAAGTATGCTAAACCTCTTCCAGATTCTATGGTTTTAAATACCTAACTTACAAATGCATTATCTAATTCTTCATTCTTCGACTAACAAGTATTATACACATGGAAGAAAAGCATACATGCTAAAAGCACGCGTGTAAATTTTAATATTTTCTTATTTTTTAAATTAATTCAATTCTTTGATTGACTACTTTTTAAAATTTAAATGTTATTACTATATGATATACATATAATAATTAATAATTTATATATATTTATTTAAATTTATACAATAATTACATTATATTTATGTTAGTTTTTAAGTTAATAATGTATATTTTTATTAAAACTAAAATTTAATATCTAGTTGATAGTAGGGAGAATATTGTAGAGAAGTTTCATATTAAGAACTACCTTACAAATACATTCACTAATTCTTCATTGTTTGAAGAATAAGTATCATATGAAGCACATATGCTAGAAGAATTCCCTTTCAAAAATATTTTCATTGTTATATTTTTTAAATTAATGTATATATATAATAATTATATAATATTTATATTAATTTAAAGATTAACAATATATATTTTTAGTAAAATTATATTTTAACATTAGTTAATAAAAATTTATTATATTATGGAGTAAAAATATTATAAATGGATTTCTCATATTAATAAAGTGTCATTAGAAGAGTTTTTGGAGAGATTTATGGTTAAATTTTGTTTTGAAGTTGTTTCATACGCAATAGGTAGGGAGGTTTGAGTGGTTTTGAGGTTGAGAGAGAAATTTGTAATAGATTGTTTCCTTTTTTTTTTTTTTGAAAAATTATTGCATGGCCAATAGGTTGGGAGAGTTTGTTTGAGAGAAATTTATGACAATAGGTTGTGAGAGTTTGAGGTAAAGAGGGAAATTTATGGAGATGCAAAAGATGGTTTTTTGAAGTTGTTGCATATGCAACAGGTCTTCGAGAAAAGAATCGGATTTGAAAAAAAAATCAAATTTACAAAAACTTGATTCTTAGAAGTTCTTGCGTACGCAATAGGTTGGAAATAAACTCACTCTTGCAACATTTTGAAAATTTTGAGAATCCTGCAACAAGTTGATGAGAGGAGAGAAGCGTGGAGTGTGAAAGAATGAACTTTGAATGAAAGAGAGAATGAA
Source organism: Dipteris shenzhenensis (assembly GCF_047967505.1). Lineage (NCBI taxonomy): Eukaryota > Viridiplantae > Streptophyta > Polypodiopsida > Gleicheniales > Dipteridaceae > Dipteris > Dipteris shenzhenensis. The sequence continues at coordinate 20,497,375 of NC_141617.1, read as the reverse complement.
GAATGTTCTACTTATAGTGAACTTAAAAGAACTAAGAAAACCTTAAAAACTAAAAAAACTGATTTGACCTAAAAAGCTCACTTGACCTAAAAGCTACCCATTTCCTATAAAACTCTACTTCTCCTCATTCTCTCTCACAACTTTGCTCGAGCTTCTCCACCACCTCCCCACCTAGGTACTCCCTCACTCCCTCCCTTCCCCTCTCCTCCCTCCCCTCCCTTCCCCTCTCCTCCCACTTCCCATCCCCTCTCCTCCCGCTTCCCCCTCCCCTCCCTCCTCCTGCTTCCCCCTTCCCCTCCCTTCCCCTCTCCTCCCTTCCTCCCTCCCCTCCCTTCCCCTCTCCTCCCCCTTCCCCCTCCCCTCTTCTCCTGCTTGCCATCTCCCTTCCCCTCTCCTCCCGCTTCCCACTCCCCTCCCTCCTCCCGCTTCCCCCTCCCCCTCCCTTCCCCTCTCCTCCCTTCCTCCCTTCCCCTCTCCTCCCGCTTCCCCCTCCCCTCTTCTCCTGCTTGTCCCCTTCGATTGGGAATCCTCTCCCTTCCTCCCCTTACCCTTCGGTCTTTTTTTTTTTTCGGAACGGGGAGGGCGGGGAGCAGAGAGGCAGAGGGGCTTTTTTTTATGGGGAGCGAGGAGGCGGGGACCAATTTGCAGAGGCGAAGGCGGGGAGGCAGAGGAGAGGACAGAGGTGGGAGGCGGGAGGTGAAGGCGGCGAGGCAGGAGAGGAGAGGTGAAGGCGGGGGTGCAAGGGGGAGGTGGAGGCGAGGAGGGGGAGGCGGAGGTGGGGAGGGGGGGCATAGGCAGGAGGCGGGGAGGAGAGGAGGGAGGAGGGGGGATTAAACCCCCCTAACCTGTTACGCACGCAATAGGCCGGCCCTTGTGGGTCAACCTTTTGCACGCGCAACAGGTTAGGGGTGGTTAATCCCCTCGCGAGGATTACCCACCCCTAACCTATTGCACGCGCAACAAGTTAGGGCCGGCTTGTTGTGCGTGCAATAGGTTAGGGGGGGTTAATCCCCTCCCCTAAGGCCCCAAGGGCCTCCTGTTGCGTGCAGAACAGGTGGCCCTTGGGGCCTTAGGGGAGGGGATTACCCTCCCTTAAGTGGGGCCCTTTGGGCCTCCAACCCAAAAAAAAAAAAAGAGAGTTACGAAAAAAAAAATTTTAAGCCCCTTGGGACCTTAGGGGGAGAGGATTAACCCTCCCTTAAGGAGGCCCTTTGGGTCGCCTTTTTTTTTTAATGAAAAAAATAAAATAATTAAAATAAAATGTGTCAAGCATGAAATATTCTCCAGAGGTAGTAAGAAATGGTGGCATGGTCTCAACCATCAACATTAAAGAAAACAATTTGATAGAAGTTGTGTGCTAAGGGAAGAATGACGATGTGGTCTACAAGTTACGAGTTATGCACAAGCACTTCTTGAAGCCCTTACCAGATTCAATTGAGGGATCCCAAGAATTACTTAGTGCCTTGGAAGCATTGAAGAAAATGTGGGATGCATTTCCAAGTGGTGGTGTTTTACCTTCATTAGTAGTAAGTACACCATCTATAACATGTAGCCCTCAAGTTGTACTGCCAATATCTATGGCGATAACTACGGTATCTCTGGCAAGAGTAACTACAATATTTGTGGTAGTAACTACAGTATCTCCAACTATACCTACATTAGGAAAAAAGGGAGCTCATTTTCGGGCCTTTTACGGTTTGGAAAAATAATCTCTCAACCAATCAATAGAGGGCCAACGTAACGTTGGAAATTCACGAAAATAAGAGAAAATAGAAAAAAGAAACAATACTTTATGTAGGTACAAGCGTGCTACATTAATGTGGAGATTGGTTTTTTATTCTCACAAGATCTTTGGACAAGAAGATAGAATCTAAACTAACATTTTATTTGACAAGGGCCTTCCCACTTCCACCTTCCTTTGAACTTTGAAATGTTGTGCCGCCTTTCCTTCGAAAGGTCTACCATTCTACACCACTGCCTCATTGTGCAGCAGCCTCTTCTTTTCCAAAACTGCTCCCTTGATCCTGTTTGGCGTAGAGTAAGATGTTTCTTGTCAACTGTCTGTCTACCCACTTTCTCTTTCTTGAAACTTCAATTTGTTATCTTATTTACATTACTTTGCTATTGTTACAGATTCAAAAAATCTCCATGGTGAATAAAAACCATGGCCGTTCTTGTGGAAGACGCTCTGTGGATGATAATGCTATGAAGGCAGAATTATACCACACATCCTTACCCCGTCGACCTGCTTCTTCTATTTCTTCGGTAGAGAATTCAATTACAGTCAAAACGGAAGGAACGTGGGAAAGGTTTAGTGTTTCGAAAGGATCATGGGTGCTCATGCAACCTAGCAAAAGAAAAAGACCCCAGACAAAAAACATTTTCTTGGCATCATGGAAGGGAAGAGTACGAGATTTTAAAATCACCAGAGGGAAGATATCGGTGAAAGAAGTTTTGATTCAGCATGTGTACATGCATAAAGAACTTGTCTTGCGAGACTATCCAAAAGATCTTCTGTAACACAGGCCTAATTGTATATTTTTCTATTGTGGTTTTTTTATTTACGAGGTGTATGGATTTTTAAGATGAAGCTTTCTTTATTTGCTTATTGACATTCTTGTGTTGTTTTATTTCAGATTTATATCCTTCATCGTATGAGACATGGCAAAACATCGATTGTATTTTGGGATTTATAGATGTTCTGCATGGATCGATAGAAGAACAACAATACCAAGGTCGATGTGCAACAGAGCTAGCTCAATCGGGTATATTTTTTATTGATCATTTTTATCAGTTGTTGGACAATGCTAACACACATGGTGTGTTAATAAAACAAGACCTTCCGGCATGGAATTCAGTGGATTGGCCTCACCCACATTCTAGTGTTATAGAGGCATATAGTGCCAAGCTTTTCAAAGAAGTACAGAAAGCTTTGAGGCCCAATATTGCCACAAGGATAATAAAAATTTCTTTATGCATGCCTCTCACAGTTTTTGTGGACTTGTTTAATACCTTTCCAGTGAAGGTTTCAAAAACAATGTTCACAGTTAAAGCAACAAGTTCGGCATGCATGCCACAATTTTTGGATAAAGGTTGGGATAAGAAGACATGTAGTTCAGTGTTTTGTGAGGTTGTCCAACCTTCTATGCAACTGAAGTACATGGTTGCATCATAAAATTTTATTTTTTCTTTTTATTATAAGTGCAGTCGAATGCTAGGCACAAAACTAGTCCCAATGGATCAAGATGAAGATTCTTTTGGTGTAGAAAATTAACTTCTTGATATTGATGTTGTTGAGAATGGTGATGTGCTAGTCAATATCTCATGAAGAGAATGTTGCTCCCTAGCTCAATTGGTACACCATCTGATTTATCTTAGTCTCATTAAGCATTGCTATTAGTTTACTTTACCCCTCTGATTCATATTGCTTTTTTGCAGTTGCTAAAAAGAAGAGAGAGCTCAATAAAATGCAAAGACATTGAAAATTTAAAAATTGAGATAACACAGACTCCATAAACAAAGGTTTTGTATTCAATCAAGTAAAATTTTGTACAGAAGTGTTTAGTTGTACATGTAGAACATATTTCTGACATCCATTTTCTATTTATGTATAGCTTGATCCAGAGGCTGCTCTACATGGTCCAAGATCTCCCTATCATCATTTTTTGGAGAATCTACTTTCTGCTGCTCCATCCTGTCCTGTACAGTATGTTGGTGCTGCTCCATTGTCTCCTCTACTGCCCAAGGAGCATCTATTTGCTACTGCTCCATCTTCTCCTCAACAACATCAGCAGCAGGTCCTTGCTCCTATGGCTTCTCCTCCTCAGCACTAGGTGCTTGTTCCTGTGGCACCACATCAGCTTCATCTATGGCATCAAGGTGTATGACACCTTCTTATACTTTAGAGCTCTCACCCAACTCGACAGTAGCTGGTACAATAAGTTTGGGGGAGGCATAGCTCAAAAACCTCCAAATTGTATGAGCTCTGAAATTATATACATAATTTGAGCTGAAGCTATCTTCTTTCATCTGCAATGGCATATGATGATTTAGAACACTTTGTATCATTATGAATTATCTTCAAGCTAAATGAAAATTATTTTTTCTTACAAGGTCTGGTTGTTCTTTCTCAAAATAGCTTGAAAGTAGATATTTGGCACTAATCATCACTCTCCATCCGTAGCTACTTGAATCATCTTGTTGTGGTGTCTGTACAATTGGAAAGATATGTTAGAAACTGTTAACATCTGAACAAAATAAAATTATTCAATAAGTTCAAAGCCATAGCATGAAATAGACATAAGTAGAGGGAACGACTTTTTACCTCTAGATTTATTTGCTCTATTGAATCCAAAAGAGAGACATTAGGAGGAGAGTGATCCAATGCATCTAGAAGCCTTCTAATACAATTGCAATATATATAATTTAGTTAGTATGATATCAAAATAATGAAGCTTTAAGTTCAAAAAGCACACATAGCACTTACAATTTCAGCTCTCTGTGTGTGTTTTTAAGAGAGTTGAATATAAAGCATTGCTTCTACTAGATGTCAATAGAAACAAAACTCCAGTGGTCACTGCATAAGGAAAAAAGCATTAGGAAATCAAAGGCTACAAGAGTTCTCAATCTTAAAGAAGAATCTTAAAAGAAGTAATCACCCACATACCTGTTATGGTATGGAAGTAGCAAAACATCGATTACTTCAAAATTGTAGTGTCTGAACTAGTTGGAAATACTGATGGGAGTTTCCTTTGCATCTCTTAACTTAGAAGAAATGGCAGGATCAATAATATGGACTATATGCTGTACAGAGGGGTGAATCCAGCTTCTCATCATGCTACATAGGACCAAAAAATAATTAGGGTAGGGTATAAAGGAGGTACAAGGAGGATTGTTTTGCAAAAAATGTAAAATAATAGACACTTACTAGAGCATTGCAAGAATGATAGTATCTGAGCAATACTCATTCTTATGAGCCAATGCTGCCAAGCATGGTTTTGTCAAGTCAAAATCACTCACTAAAAATTCATCCTCAATATGGACAACTATATTAGGGCCCAACTCCTGCAACCTTCTATGTATCTGCAGCTCCCTCTTTCCAGTCTCCACATCTATAACAGATTTTGTTTCTTTTATTTGCTGCTTCAGTGACTCCTCATAAGCAGTCTTCCCTCTGGTGTTCTTTGAGTGGGTTACTTCAACAACCTTAACCTTATCTACCTTCAACTTCCTTGTAGGTGGAATTAATAATATGTCTCCCATCTTTATGTCCTGCCATTCCATAGGATGAACAAGCTTGTCATACCTCCATCTCACTCTGGACAAAGTGTTGAAGTCTTTGGCCATCAAAGTTACCCTATGAGCATGGGCTGCTACCAGCATTGCATCTTCAAAATATTTTTCCAAGTAATCCTCTGCCATTTCCTGTAAGGAAAGAATGGCAGTCCTGTCCCATCTGAACCCAAGGTGCCAACTATCACATATTTCTCTCACCAGTCTTTGTGAAAAGGTGCCTTGGGGATTGCAAAGCCTATAGCTTTCTGTTGCTTCTTGATCTCCCTTAGCACACCTGCACCATGATTCAATCTCTTAGCCTTTTGCTTGAGCAGGCTCATTGGCTTACCCTTCCTGCCATGTGCAGCTCTTCCCTTTGGAGGCACACTAAATTTCTTGGTACCTGCCCCAGCTACTGTTGCTGCAAGCCCTGGCCCTTTGTCAGCTTTCCTTGCAGTTGACTTGGTTCTTGCCATCACTCTGACAAATTGCATACAAAGCAATGGAAAGAGATTACAGCCATGGAGAACATGTTTTGACACAAAAAGGCAATCATAGGGGTGGATGAAGCAACATTGAAAAATTTGCAATAAAACATGATACGAGGAGTTTGAAATTCCTAACAGGTCCAAATCGTGTTTTCCTACAAATTCCTGAAATGACATGCTGGTGCATTCCTACAGTGATTTCTCTATCTTTACAACTAAATACAGTATGAATGGAGTTTACGCAAGAAGAGTACAGCCATGGATAACTATGGAAGTCACAAAACTAGAATGACAGGGGTGGATGAAGCAACATTTCAATATTTGCAACAAAACGCGATTCGGGCTGTTTGAAATTCCTAAGGCCTTCTCCTCATGTTTTCCTGCAAATTCATGAGGCAGCATGCTGGAATATGCCTTCAGTCATTTGAAGGTGTTTGCATGTCCATGCAGGATGGATTGAGTTTATGGAAGGCAAGAAGTGTGCACAGACTGAAGGAAGAACCCATAAGTACAGTTTTACCCTCACATGCAATTATCACACTTGAAGATCTGCATTCCTACAGTGATTTCTTTGTCTTGACAACTAAATAAAATATGGACTGAGTCTATGCATTTCCATGCAAGATGGATTGTTTCTATGGTAGGCAAGAAGATTGCAGAGACTGAGGGAAGAACCCATTATTACTGACCTGAAATCTATCTATGGGTGTGCTGTGCTGCTGATGAGTACCCTGTGCTGGGGATGAATCTGTGCTGCTGGTCAGGATGCTGATGTTGCAGAGTATGGAGGTAGGGAGGCAAAAGAGCAGAGACTAGAGGGCAAGAGGGCTGAGACAGGATACCACAAATAAGTGCAAAATACAAATAAGGCAGCTACTAAATCCCACACGTGTGGAATGTAGTCGTTTTTCACACGTGTGGATGGGACCCAGATCTCTTGGAGTTTGAAACTTGGCACATGTGAAAGGTATACTTTATGCCTTGGAACTTGTGCCATTCATGATTTCATAATCAATTCCACAACCACTCTTCCCTCCCCTGCCTCCCAATCTTTCATCCCTGCCAGGACCCTCGCATCTTCCATTTCCTTCTCTCTCTGATCCTTTCCTACCCAGCACACTCCATCTAGACTGCAACCTGCCTGAAGAGTACTACCACTGCCAAATCTCTAGGTTACCTAGAGTGCAGAGTTCAAGCTAGTGAAAGAGCAGGAGATTCACCAGTGCAACTCCAACAGCATGGAAAAGGAAAAAAAAGGTCAGAATTCTAGATTGTTTTCAATGTTTTTTGACATATATTTCTTCCATTGATTGGATTTTTTATGTCCAAATGTCTTCACTCAGCTCCACCCTTCTTGTTACATATTCAATTGATACTGTCCAAGAATGTGATAAATCACCCAGGAATTTGATTGGAGATGGATATGAATAGAATCTAGAAATTTGCAACAAAATGCGAGGAGAGTGGTTTATACATCTCTAGGTAGCCCATATCGCATTTTGCTGCAAATTCCTGTTGTTGACACATTCCTCATGAAAAGCTTCACTCAGCTCCAGCCTTTCTCTTGCATATCAAATCATACTGTCCAGGAATCAATGAGATGAAACTAGTGTTTGATTTGACATGCATATCAACAGAACTGGAGAATTTGCAACAAAATGCGAGGAGAGTGCTTTATATTTTCAAAATGGTCCCCCATCGCGTTTTGCTGCAAATTCCTATGTCTGATTTGCTTCTCACTTCTACCTCATTGTTTTGCTATCTTTGGCCCTGTGGAATTCTTCCTTGATGATGAGAAATGTTTTTGCTTTGGAACAGTTGACTCCCAGGCCCCACCTTTCAAGAGGAAGCTGGACTTTTCTACTGCTATTATTAGACCACAGCAATCACCAGGTGAGTCATGAGAGCTCATGAAGGAATTATCTGGTGATATCCTATGCATTCACTGATTGCATATGTCAGCATATAGAATTCAAAGTATATAAATTTTTGAACAGGCAAAAGGAAGAGACTGGAGCAGAATGTTGATTCTTCCATCACAAAACAAAAGGAACCAGAAGAGGACAAGTCTCCAGATTTGCTCCTATTTGAGTTTCTTCACAAATGCAAGGCTCAGAGTAACTTCCACATATACCACAATATTTTCAACATGGAGTTCACAATGAGCTCTGTACTGGAGCATCACAAAGATTTTCTGTCAGACCATTGGGATACCTTCAAAGAACTAACAGAGGCAGGAAGAATTGTGGAAGGAGAAAAGGTTTTTGTGCATATAAATCATATTGTCTCCATTGATAGGCTGAGGTACCATGTGAATAGAAGATTTGACAACCTGCTTGATCAATATAAATTCAATTGTAACTTGCACACCAGAAAGTGCAGAGTGCTTGAGGAAACCATGGCATTCCTTATGTACATTGTCTTCAGTCAGGAGTCTTTGGATGAACAAGGGCAGTAGACTGAAGAAGAAGACACATCTGAAGCAGAGGAAAAAGAGGATGTTTCTTTGGTAACAGAAATGGTAGAGCAAGAAGAAGATATCAACCTTCAGGATGAGGGGCTGCAAGTGGCTGCTCTTGACCTTGTTCAACTGAGGACAAAAACTCTTAGAGGAGCAGAGCCAGTTGAAGATTTTGATGTTCAGAGCAGCAACTATGCAGTGCCCATGCTTCCAGGTGTCTTGATTGGTGGAAAAGATTATGTTTTCCTCCATGATATAGAGTGTATGTTCAATTTGAGGGAGGACTATGCCATTTCCCTTATTGCCCAGGCTTCAAGGCTTGACAAGGAGGTTGGCATAGAGGATGACCATTCACTACTGTCTTTGGAAACAATTTTTGATCCTGCAGAGGCCCTTACTTTTTGTTTCAAAGAGGTTGAAAAGTTCCAAGAGCCAGATGAAGCTGCCTTCCAACTCACATAGGAAGCTATGAATCTCCCAGCACTATACACAGAAAAGCTTAAAGAAGAGGCTGGACAAGAGGGGAGAGGAATAAATCTTTGTTGTTGATGAAAATGAGAAGGTACTTCAAATCAGATACTTTGTCTTCTACTTAACTTTGTTTTGTAGGTTGTGTATTGTCTCACTCCAATCTTTTGATATGTGGTAGCTACAAATTGAGGATGACACATTCCTCCAGAGATCAAGTGGAAGCAGGCCGGTTGGGTTTCGCAAAATGTCAGGCCTAGCTCATTATATTCATGATCTAGGCAGTGCTAAGATCTTGATTTACCATAGGCAATTGAGCAACAATGGAGAAGCCATTGTTTACTTCTTAAAATGTTTTTCCAGGGTTTTAGGTGGACATGATCTTTCATGGCAAAAGGAAAAGATCATTTTGATAGAGAGGTTGTCTGCCATAGATATATTTGGAGATTATGTGAATAACCAGGCCTCTAGGGCCGCTTACTTTTTGTCTTACACTTCTTATGCATTAGCATGTGGTGTTAAGGAGAACAAATGTCTGGAGGGCTATGGAAAACACAAGCTCATAAGGTTTCAAGAGCCACCCATGATTGCATCAAGCCACACAATCCAAGAAGAAGAACAGGTGGAGACAGCTGAAGAAAAGGATACCCCTCCCAGACAAGCAACAAAGGCAAGCATTGATAAACAGACAGTCGACATCAAGCCAATAAAGAAGAAAAAGACTCCAATCAAGATAAAAAAGAGAGTTCCGATCGGCAGGCCCTGGGAGAAATAGGATTTAGTCATCAAATATAGCACAAACATTATATTGAAGTTGAACTGATTTGTACAAAGTCTTTGATGTCTGGTATGATCTTGTATAAATGAACAATAAGTTGAAGATGAAATGATTTGTACATTTAGATAGAGTGGTGTCGTTAAATATTAAACAAACAATATATTGAAATTCTGAACAAATTGTATTACGTTTAGATCATATGTTTCACAAAAGAAATACTGTTGATGCATAACACCAAGAGTCACTTGTTCCACACAAAAAAATTCTATTGATTGAGTTTGAAAACATGTGGACATAACACCAATAAGTTACAAATGAGTCCTATTCATGTTTACTTGTCCATTTATGGTTTCTAAATATCTTCGATTCCCTCCATTGTCTATGTCTCTCTGCTGCCATTGAATTGTCTAGAGTTTGTCTTCGTCTTTGCTTTTGGGCTAGAAGAAAAGCAAGCTTGATTTTGGAGCTAGCAACTTTTCTTTTAGCATGCAGCCTCTGTAGTATGCCTCGAAAAAACCATTGGAAGACTTCCTTCAAACTATTTGCCTTCTGACTCCCTCCATAGTGTTGTGTGTGTCTAAAAAATGCATTACGTGCCATGTAGTGAGACTTCTCCATGCCTTGGGTAGACCAAATTACTGGGCATCCATACTTTTTGACAGAATAGGGAAGGTGGTTGTAGATGATATGCTGTAAGACATAAGAATGCATAGTAAGTAATTAAAAAAAGAGGATCACACTTAAGTAAAAGAAGAAGACAGAACCTTACCATGTAGTGAGTTATATTGCAGGCTGTCCACGCGTCTTTCATTGACTTCCCAAAATGTTTAATTGCCTCCTCAAAGTTCTTGTAATCACTCTTTGTCCATGTTACTTTGTCATAGAACATGAAGAGTTGATCAAGAGACCTCCACACCTCTGCCTTCCTATTTCGTGCTTCCCCATCTGCCTCATGATCTTTCACAGCATTATGGACTTGCTTCCACAATCCATAATTAATCTTTGAAACTGTTCTACCTTGCCTTGCTTACTGTGTTTGGGTCGAGACAAGAATCTTCTTGCCTTAACACCACCAATAGAGGGCTTGATTGGTACCTCCTTGCCATTGGTAGACTTTTTAAAATCCTTTGTGATTTGAACATCTCCTCCATGCAGACCTATATCGGATAACACTTTTTCCAATGCTTGAAGAGCATCCTTTCTATTTTTTTCGGGACAGAGTTTCCAAGCAAATCCAATATATAAAAATACCAATTTCTCAATAATTTGACATAGACCATGCAATGTGCAGATGTGAACATTACATAGTTGAATGTCCAAAATGGCCTTGAAGTTAGGGTCAACTTTATCTCTATTAGGTGCTCTCTTCCACCATTTTGAATCCATTACTTGAGCTGATTCTTTGCAGTAAAGACAAGGAGACTTTGAGTTGCCTCCTTTACTAACGTTATACATGCACTTAAGTGTTTTAAGATCCCCGGCCATGTGCCACTCTACTTGAAAATCACCTTTTCCTGCAACATGGAGATTCGCGCCTAGCACTTGTCTTTTGATTATTCTTGGTATTTCCATGTGGTGAAACACCCAATCTAGTGTTTCATGGTCTTTTGTCTTCACCTGCCAGATTATAGAAAACAAAAGTCTTACTATAACAGATTTGAAAAGAATGACCAAAATCAAGTATAAAACAAAAAATGATCATACCTGGAATGAGCCTAACCACCATATGTGTTTCTCTGACTGCACTCTAAAATACTTCGAACTCGCTTCAGTCAATGATGTATCAATCGCTCCATTCATCAATGTAATAGTAACTCTTTCCATTTTCTTTTCCTTTACAACCTCACACTCATCCAGTTTGATAACAAATTTCAAAATGCCTTTGCACTCCTCAAATGTTATTCCATAAAACTCGACCATTCTTCTTTGAAGTTGTTGTAGATCTACAAATATATTGTTCCAAGGATCATACACAGTGGTTCCTTTACCACCATGAAATATTTCTTCAATATGGATATATTGCCCAATAAATTCATCTATACTTTCATTCAAATGACCTCTTATCCTCCACACGATTGCTGGATTTGGCAGTAAAACTCGTTTAATCCTTTGATCTTTCAAAGTTGAGGATATCGCATGGAAAATCGAACTATATCCCTTCCTTCTAACTCCACTAACATCAAGAGCCTCTTGGATTGTAGTGCCATCAACTTGATTATTGGATACAAAGTCCTCTACAACATTGCGTTTGACTGTTTTGTATTTTTTTTCCTCAATCAAACCTTTTGCTACACCACAAGAAAGCAATCCTTTCATTTGTTTAACAGGAAGAAAGTTTGGATCCATATTTTCTTTTGCAGGCTCCAATAATTTCCTATAGTAACAACACAATATGCCTATATTATTCAGCACCTCCATTCTTGTTTTGCGGTAAGGAATGAAATAGATATAGTCATTTGAGAGCCTTTTTGAGTATACAAAATGATAAATTTCAATCTAACCTTGCTTCCTGAATTCGTCGCTTGCATCCACCAGTCCCAGCCTTCAAATTTGCAATGTTTTTAATCTTCCTGCTATGTAGTCTGTCTCCAAGCATGGTTCTCTTCTTTCTTGCTCTTGTCAACTCTTTTTTACTCTTTGAATGCTCCTCAATTTCATTTGCAACTGCTGCTCCAATTTTGCACGAATGGCTATCTCCTGCATCTTGGCCCCCTTTTCTTGTAGGTACATCATTTTATACGTTTCTGCAAATGCAGACTGCGCTGAAATATAACCAAGAAGTCCATTTTGTCCATCGCTGGCAAACCTCAGTAATGTGGTGGGATTGACAAATGGAGGTGTAGAGTTTTTTACTTGACATTTTGGATATATGCTTCCATCGCACCATAAGTCAATATGTTGAAGCCCTTCTCTTCTCATATTTTCCCGTTGTTGAGCATTCAGCACCGTATCCTTTCGTCTTTTTTGTGCTGGAGCATATTGTTCTTCTAAGTCGATGTGAAGATGGTGTAATCGCTTCTTCTAAGATAGTGACTCACTAGTATCGGCCATTTTTTGTGCTTCTGAGGTTGCGAAGTTTGCTTGTCAATCTCATAGTCGTTTTGTAACATGAATCATGGAAGTGTGGCAGTATCCATGTGAATATTTTGAAAACTTGCAATCACCAAGTTCAGTGATGGATTCTTTATAAAAGGCCTGCACACGTCGGCAAAAGAGATACGGAATCTTTGGTAAACAAAAAAAAATCTAAGGAGATATTTAATGCAAAATCGTGTTAGTCAGACAAAAGATTATCTTATTCCTTTCTGAATTGACAGTTCTGTAGTCCTTACTGACAGTTTTGAGCCACATTTCCATATTTTATTATTTTTGAGGTCTTTTAGGAGAGAAATAAATCAAAAAATAGTGAATTTCTTACAGGGCCCCAAAATGAGCTCCCTTTTTCCCTAATGCACCATCGACTGTTGCAACTACAGGAACAAGAAGGAGTGATCATGGAGTAGATTCAAGTTCCACAAGTATTCCCAAAAAAAGAGCCAAAATAATTCCTACTCCACATGTAGATCGTTCAAGTGTAGGTTATTTAAAACCAGGCAAAAAATTGGATAGTGATGATCAAGAGGATCTGCAAGAAGAAGATACAAGTCTCGCAGACTTTTCTATAAGTGTGGTAGACTTACATCCTCCAAAGGATGAGGGGTACATTTGGGGATTTTCACAATTCAGCATGGCCACAATGCTTATTGATCGAGCTTCGTTGCTAGATAAGACATTTGCATGCAAATTGTATGAAGATACGAGGAAAACAAGAACTCCAGTTGCCACTAATATCACTCTTCATCCTATGGCGTTTAAGAGACTTCAAGAAGATGATCCTACATTGCCTGATGTCACATTTCAAAAGCGCGTGGACTTTCTTGATGCTTTTGAGAACTTTAAAAGGAGTGACTTTGTTTGTGAAGAGGCTTTGTACCAAAACCGATATGGGGCTGACATCGAGAAGAGATACATGCTGGCAAAGAATAGATTCTTGAAAAGATGCAGTTTGAGCCCATTGATGGGCAACACTTTTGTGAAGCTTGCAGGATCCTTGATGAGGGAAGAAAAGGAAACTTGCCACAGATTGAGTGGATGGAAAAGTTTCAACTGGTCATTTGTCATGTATGCATATTTAACGATGACTCGAAGTACATTCTAGAATCAGAAAGGCTGAATTCTGCTCCATTTAGGTTGAAAAAAAGCTCTTCTCTTTCTGAGATCCTCATAAAGGCAAGGGAGTTATGGGTGGGCTGTGGAAAGCCACAAACAGTGAAGGGCAAGAGACCTACATCTGAGTACATGGCAAAGAGGACTCGGTTCTATAGATGCCTGAAAGGTGTTGTAAGCAATACACAAGGCATAGTACCAAGTAATAAGGTTGAGGCAAAGGATCTGAACACCACCGTTGCAAGATACAGGGATGTTACTTGCATTGTCTTCCGTGAGGACTCAATGTTTCAGAGCATCATGGATGTTTGCCAAGCATATGAAACAAGAAAGATATCCTTTGAAGCACTAGAGCACATTGCAACTCAGAGAAAAGAAATAATGAAACCGATGTCTACTGTTTGGTGGAGAGCATTAAGGTTTGTTCCAGATGCAATAACAGAAGAAGTATGCAAGAAGATCCTAAGCGGTGACTGCTTCTTTGGAAAGAAGAGCAAGCATAGCAACTTGGATGAAGTGGTCACCCGAATGATTCAAACTGAGGCTGCTCTCTCGGCACTATTGTTTTTATTGAAATCTGATGAGTTAGTTGGCAAGTCAATTGATGTGGATAAGAAGAAAGCACTTAGCCTAGGTCAACTCCTTGATAAGACATGGGCTAGAAAGTGGTTGGCTTCAATGGATGCAGATGCCACACCAACAAAGGATCTAAGAGCTAAAATGCCAAAGGTTGTTGAGACAGAATACATGGACATTAAGAAAAGGGCCTTGCAGTCCACTGCCCAAGGTAGAGCAATTGGTGGTTTACATGATGGTTCTCCATTCAACTTCTCCTATGATATCTTGCTATCAGAGAATGATGCAAATTTTGCACACATCAATGGCATTGATACAGAGCATTTCATAACAATGAGCGATCATGCTTGGGAGAAGCCATGTGTATTTTTCATAGATGAATTGCAAGACCTTATAGTGTCACGGATAGTTGAACTTGTGTGGTTTATCATGGAAGGTCCTATGGCAGATAAGAAAAGATCAACGTTGGTTCTGTTCATGACACAATCACAAAGGGATGCCTTGTATGCGAGTTTGACATCTGCATTTGGGTATTTACTTTCTAAAGTATACCATGGTATAGTCCTATGCAATCATATGACTGTCTTGGAAGGCACTACCATTCAAGTCTTGCAGCCTTTCTTGATGCGCTTCTTATCCAGGGGTGGTGGCAATTTAATCAAAATTCCTTTAAGGGCTCTCGAGCTTCTTTAATTTGAGGATAATAAGGTTAAGCTTGATGCAGCAATGGTGGATTATAGAAAGCCGATGCATCCTGATGTGATACTAGAGATGACAAAGAATTTACTGAATGATGGGTGGGAAGTAGCATTGTATCGAATGGGTTTTGCTGCTAAGGAATTGCTACGCCAAAGTAGAAATGTAAATGTCATTGATACCCCCCATCAGATTGAGTTCATTGACACATATTACAGTTGCACTACCTTCTTTGAAGAGGAAAATGTCAAAGAAGAGGGTAGTGAGGAAAATGTCAAAGACGAGGGTAGTGAGTCTGAGGGTGATGATTCTAGCTCAGGTGATGATGAGGATGAAAGCTCTGAATCCAATGACTTACGCCAAGAAGAAATCTGCACAAAGAATAAGGGTGATCAATTGTCAACTAGAGTCAAGGAGGTTCCACTCATCATACGAGAAGGCCCGCGGCAGCAAGAAGTAGTAGTACAGCACGTCATAGGAAAAGATACGGCTAAAGAGGTGGAAGCACTTCCCTTGAAATTAAAAGTGAGGAAGGCGCCCTTGATCTTGGGTGAAGGACATGCAAGTGGATCAAGTAAGAAAGCCTTACCCAAAGAAGGTATGGATGAGGCAAAGCATGACTAGGAGGAGTTACCAGGAGGCATAGATGGTTCTTCAACCATGACCTTATAGACTCTAGAGCAACCTACTAGTCAGGTGCTTGGAACTAAAGAGTAAACTACTAAAGACCTTGCGATTGAGACTCCAGTCTTAGAGCAGCCTATTAGTCAGGACCTTGGTAGTCAAGGGTGCATTGAGGAAATTGGTACTATCAGCCTATTAGTCAGGACCCTAGTAGTCAAGGGCCTAGCATTGAGGACATTAGTATTGAGGAACATGATGGCTGACGGCTTTGTAATCACAAGTTTTGAACTTCGCAAGTTTTGAACTTCTATGTAATGCGAATATCTAATAAAAAGTTAACTACTTTTTTGATTTCTTTACTCTCATTATTGTGTATAAAGATTGTTTATGAGGTCCATTTTATACTTAATGGTGTATTTTAAACTTTATGTCAATGTTTTTTTATAGTTAAGGGTGCTTTTTAATACCAAGTGAGGTGTATATGTACACCACTTACACATAAAAGGATTTAATATGTACACTACCTTTCTGAGGGGTTTATGTACACTACCTTTCTAAGGGGTTTATCTACACTACCTTTCTAAAAGAAATGGTCATAAAGGTGTGCACACCACTTATACAGAAAGGTGTTTATTTACACCACCTTTTTAAGAGAATTGGTCATCTATTGATGAACTTCTTAGGTGATAATAGCTCAACTACACCACCTTTCTAAAAGAAATGGTCATAAAGGTGTGCACACCACTTATACATAAAGGTGTTTATTTACACCACCTTTTTAAGAGAATTGGTCATCTATTGATGAACTTCTTAGGTGATAGTAGCTCAACTCACAAGAAGTTATGAAGATGTTTATGTAGACCACCTTTTTAAGAGATTTGGTTATGCATTGATGTTCTTAGTACATAATCACCAAATCTTTTGTTTTGAGTTGTTAAATCTAGTTCAAAAAACAACATTACTAGTATATTCAAAATTTTTGGACTATTTTTTAGTCCATTTCTCAAATTGGACTTTACACAAGTCTAAAAATTTTGAATAGTGTGTTTATTTTGTTTGTTATTATATATTGCACGCGATTTGGTGATTCATTTAATTACTTGTAACTAATATGACTGAGGCTTAGGTATAGATGATAGAACTTATGATGAGGATTGGAGATAGTGCAAGGATACTAATTGAGGAGCTGCACAATGCACATCGTACCACCATAAGTCTATTTATATATTACATTTTTAAGAAAAGGAAGATGTGGTTGTGACCTTATGAAAGTAAATGTTTGCCCATGCAATAAAGTATCACTTTATAGCTAGTCAAAAAGATATTTGGACATGGCAATAATCATAAGGGAGTGTGCTTACTTTTTGGGACTGGAATTACTATGAAAAGATTGTGTTATTATTTACTTTCTATGTTTGCCAAAATATTTTTTTTGCTAAAGGTATCCCTTTCAAAATGGTTGAAATTTGTGACTTTCTTCTTGGTTATGGCCCTCTTGCCTTTGTCTCTTTCTCCTCATCACCTATCCCTCTCATTGCCTCTTAATCTGTGCGACCCTTTCTCAACCATTCTCAAATAGTCCAAGCATCCTCCCTTTTGCCGTTTGACTTGCTCTCTTTGCCTTTCTTTGCCTCTCTTTCTCTCTCTACTTGCAATGCTTTCTTCATGTGCATACGTTGATGCAAACATGGGCAATCTACTTGTTATCTGTACCTGTGTTTGGTGAACCATTAGTACTTTGTATGCGTGTGAGATATTATTGTGTTTGTGTGTGATTTTGTTATGTCTTTTGCATTTGAAGTGGGTTTTTATTAGGTGTTATTTAATTTAGCTAGAATTAGTTACGTTTGGTCATGTGAGGTTACTCTTGATTAACTTTGTGTGTGGTTAGGTCAGTGCTATGGGGTGGTGTGTTCGTCATTGCTTTCAAAATTGTTTGTATACCCACTACGTCGAGTCTTTAAAAGGGGTCATTGGAGTACGATTCTTGCAGCCAATCTTGCAGCGCAGCTTTTGAATGTTCGGCTCATTCGCTGCCTGTAGTTTGGCACAGTGCACTTCCGGTTGAACCATTGTTATACGTGCGCTGTGCCAAGCTGCAGGCATCGGGTGTGCAAGAACAGACCTTCGTACACAATAGCTTGGATCCCCCAAGTCTAAAGTTGGTTATATTACTATGGCTAAAATCAAGAACTTTATTTTCTTTCGCCAATAGTTTAGATCTTCGCCCTAGACGAACTTGTCGCACGTAAAAGTCAGATGAGGACTCATGCGGGCAGGTGAAGCTGCCGAATAGTAGATCACCAGCCACATTTCCAATACTGACATGCTTTGTGTCTGGTGATCTACTGACTGGTGATATACTATTTCCAATAAACGACATGCTTTGTGTCTCAGTGCAGCTTTGTTAGGTATCGTTTATAGGATTTCCACGTTCTTCACTATTTCCAATACTGACATGCTTTGTGTCTCAGTGCAGCTGAAGATTCCTATAAGAACGTTCAATCTCTCAACAGGGTTACGTTCAAGCTAAGCGATTATAGGATGCTGCACATGGTCTGCCGATCTTGTGGGCAACCGATTTTCAAAGTATGACTGAGAGCATACGCTGTGCAATCATGTCTAAGGCGAGTGTGTCTCCCGCTCTCCTATTCGATCTGTTAGATGGGCGTTACACGTGCCTCTCTCGCCTTTGACGAAATTGTTTGGTAGAGGTCTCGGAGAGTCATTTCCTGCTAGCAAATGGCAAGGCAGGAGTTGTTTAATGTCATTTCTGACTTGGAAGCGGGAAGCTTCAGGAGCCGTTTTTGCCCATTCGAAGACCTTTAGGGGAGGGAATGACATTTCAAATATAGCCAGGCCCAAATTAGATGACAATGGGCACGACGATTGTCACGGGCGATACCTTACAATCTGCATCGCCAATTGAAATGCTCAGATTTGCCTTCTGTCGTGAACGGCTTACAGCCAAAGGTTTGGGTTGTCTTGATTCAGCGAGGTGATTAGGTTGTGGTTCCAACTCCTTTAGAAACAAAGAGTTGCGAATAGCATTCATGCCTAAAGATTTGTTGAGGCCCTATGTGATGTGGTTGGTGTGTGTCATTTGATCTTGGTCGCCTATGGGTTCTCCCTCCTAGATTAACTATCTTTGTTATGTATATGCGGGGGTGGTTGTAGTTCACAACTTGTTCGTGCCAAAATAGCTTTTTGCTTGATGGTGGGATTGCAAAAGCATGTGTTTTAATGGCTTCTTGGTTGCCTCACTGATTTTTTGTGGTGAGATGACGGAGCCTTTCCTTGGTTCATGCCTACATGGTATTCCCTTCATAGGACTTTTGAAAGCCTAAAAACTGAACAAGATTACTAGTTGCCCCTACCTCAAACCCGTGAGAATATCCACTTTGGAAGGAAATGAACCTTGTATGTATTTTAATGGCTTGTTGGTTGCCTCACTGATTTTTTTGTGGTGAGATGAGGGAGCCTTTCCTTGGTTCATGCCTACATGGTATTCCCTTCATAGGACTTTTGAAAGCCTAAAAACTGAACAAGATTACTAGTTGCCCCTACCTCAAACTCGTGAGAATATCCACTTTGGAAGGAAATGAACCTTGTAATTGTAATGGCCCTAGAGTGTGATAGTAGGGCTAGTATGCAATGATATCTATCCTTGAACACCATACTTTCTTCTATTGGGTATGACGTTACATGAAGGGCAGCATGTTTGGCCTTGTGAGCAGCTTGTTTGCTTGAGGAGATGGATGGCTTGAGCATTATGATGCACTTGTACTTATTTATTAGGCGTAAAAGAATCATGTGAGATGGTGAATGTTAAGGAGAAGAGAATCTATTTGATTGATTATTGTATGAAAATTTGAAACCAAATATAGTGGACACCACGGTCTCTTGCACTTGACCAAGAACTAGAACATTGTGCAAGGGACCTGGAAGATCTGAATGCACCTAGATTGCCGTATCTCCATCACTACAATCCCCTTTACACCATCCAATACTCTACCATTTGCATACAAGAATACACAAATTTCTCTCCTCAGTCCGATGTCAAGTGATTTCTTATGACGGAATGCATAAATTTGAAACTGCACAATTTGCTCATTGAAGGAATTGCTACAAGGTTGGGACAACATCATCTTCCACTACAACACGTGGGGAGCTTACTGATGCTATCTATCGATGGTTCGCGATGTGGGCACAAAAATCATCGGTATGGCTAGCGGGTGGGGAGGTGTTGGTATCAATGAACAAAATACTAGTCAGTATCAATGAACAAAATACTAGTTGGTATATATTGACGCCTATATTGACGCCTGCTGGCACTTGCATTGACTCTAGCACTATCACCGATACTAACTCTGGGTTAAATTTTTGATGCTGACGTTTTTACAAAATGTCGTTTCCAAGGGGACCCAAAATAATTTTTGACCACAAGTTTGGTCCTTTGAAAGGTAAACAAGGTGAGGATCCCACTAAGGCCGTGTTTTTTGGAGTGACATTATAAGTCTAAGTGTAAAGTAGTTGGACATAAATATTTCCAATAACTTGTAAAAGGGAAACAATGGGTGTAAATTGGAAGGAAAGGAAAAGAGAAAACGCAAGTGCAGGTGAAGGAATATGGGGAAAGGTGGATGAGTGAAAGAGAGGAGAGAAAAGAGGTGAAAGACGTGTGTGGTGGAAGGACCATTAAATAAAAGTGAGGATGTGCCTATTTTGGCAAGAGTGGTGTCATACAAGAGACAACGAGAGCCTCTATCTTTAGAGAGAAATACCTAAGAAAGCACAAAACCATGTAGGATGTCCACAACAAAAGACAAGAACATTTAGGACCTCTACAAGCAAACAAAAACCTTAAACCCTAAACACATTAGAAGCTCTTAAACTACTACTAACACAGACTTAAAGCTCATACTAACCACAATTTGGATGGTCAAATTGATCAAATGAACTAACTTCAAAACTATGGACCTAAAAACCAAGACATCCCTTAGGACCCTTTGCAGGGCCCAAAAATATAAGAGTATGCACACCAAAATTGAGATCAAAACACTCATATATTGATGGTGAACTTAGAATAAAAATGCCACTATAAAAATGAGAGGCCCAAAGACACGAAGCCTCGTCGATGTCAAAAAACAATCAATTAGTAGCATTTACATTGATGGCTTGCCAAGTCTTGCACGCCAATTATTGTCACCAATTCCTGTCCTATAGCGTCATCTTCATCCTCTTCCCTAGATCCATCAGCATCATTAGTTGGATCTATTGGCGACATCTCTGGATCCACATTCGTATCTTTAAAATATGTTTGCTTCAAGGAACAACTTGGACCACGTACCACCATCTTGAATTCAAACGACCTGGATGAAAGACTACCTATGTTAAAGATACAAATTAATTGCCATCAATTATATTCATTTATGCTTAGGTATATAAACATCTATCAATAATTATTTGAAAATGAAGATATTAGCTTTAATCATTTCATTAGTATGTACCTGTTCACAATGCTCTGGAAGAACAAAAGTATCACTTTCAATTGCCCAAAGTTTGATGGAGTCAATAGCAAAGAAACCACTATTGTCTCTCTCAACTATAGCATTGGAACCATTTTGGATAGTTCTAAACCATTTGACATCAAGAATGAAAATACTAAATCTTCTAAAATCAACTTCATACTAAGGAGTGCACCTAAGTTGTCATAATGCTCGAGGGAAAGTGCTTCTCAAGCAAGCACACAGCTTTGATGGAGTTCACCTTATCCTCTCAATGCTCAATACAGAGATCTCTTTTTACGAGATCCACCTATTCTACGTGTGCACACGTAAGGTTCAATATTTTCTACCGATCATTCAAAATTGTATAAAATATAATCAAGGTGATATGATAGTAAGCATGCCTGACAATTCCACTGAGATCTTGTAGATAGCTTTCTTAACATCTTCTGATAAGCATCCTCAGAAAGAGAAAAAGAATGAGAGAAAGAGAGACGAAAGAGAGAAAAAGAGTAGAGGAAGAGAGCCGAAAGAAGAGGAGGAGAAGAAAGAAGGTCAAGAGAGAGGAAAGAGAGGAGGAAAGAGAGGAAAAGAGTGGAGAGAATGAGAGAAATTAAAGGAGAAAAGTGAAAGAAAGAAGGAGAAGAGGGAAAGAGGAGAAAAAAAGAAAAGGAGGAGAAAGAAGAAAGAAAGAGGAGAAGAAGAATAAGAAGGAGAAGAGAAATAAGAAGAGAAGAATAAAAAAAGGAAAGGAGAAGAAAGAATAAGAGAAGAGAGAATAAAAGAGAGGGAATAAGATAAGAGAGGAGTAAAAGAATAGAATAAGAGAAGTAAAAGAATAATAGAGGCTATGAATAGAAAAAATAATAAGAGTGGACTAAGAGAGGGAGAAGAGAAAAGAGATGAGAGAAGGTGAAAAGAGAAGAAGAAAGTGAAAGAGAGGAGGGGGGGAGAAAATGGGTAAGGGTTCCTATGCCCATCACTGTAGCTAGTGCTTAAGGCGGTAGCTATAGGCCAATGTATGCATAATGCACGAAAAGGAAAACAAGAGGGAGAGAAAGCACATTCTTACATGAAGATCACGTGTCTGAGGCGCAACCACAGACGCATAGGGTTTCGGATTTTTCGCACTATAAAAGAGAGGAAACATACCATTTTTAAGAAAACTAGTTAGTGGAAGGAGGAGTTTGGAGAAGCAACATAGCAAAGGAAAAGAGATGCTGCACTCTACAAATTTCACTTTGAATGAGAGGCTCTTACTAGGACATTTCTTGCATCTTCTCTTCTTTCTTTTCTTCCTTCTTCTTTCCCCTCCTTCTCTTCTTCTTTTCTCCTCTTTCTCTCTCCTTTTAGCTCTTTGTCTCTCCTCTTTTCCAAAAGATAACATTTTCACACCCTTGTATCTTTGCAAGTTGTCTAGAATTGATTTTTTGGCTCAGAAAATAAGTTTTTGACATTCATGCATCTTTTGATTGTCAAATCCAAATGGCATAATGTTGCATATCAAACTAAATGACAAGACACAATTTAGATGAATATCATGCCTTTTTGCACCAACTAAACATTTATGTGCATCAAAATATGAAATTTGTGAATTTTTGTTCAATTTGTTGTACCAAATTTAAAGCAAGGTTTCCCAGAAAAGGGAGCAAGAAGACACTGCTATTTTGGCCTTTTTTTTTTCCAAATTTTAACATCCTCTAATTTTTAATGAGCTCGGGGGGTCACTCTTCATAAACCGATAGAGCAAGCACGTGTTAAAAATTACCCCTATTCTTTCATTTTTACATTTTCTCATGTAATTGGTTAAAGCCTTATATGTGTCTACACTTTCAATGTTAAAATTGTGACACCCCTTCATAAATCTATATAAATAAATTGTGACACCCCTTCATAAATCTATATATATAAATTATGTTAAGTTGCTATTTTATAAACCCCTCATGCACATAAATGGAATGCAAGTCCCCCTATTAAAAGAATACCCCTTTGTGAGTACCAATGAAATCGCTAGCTCTCTCTCTCTCTCTCTCTCTACACACTGCTCATAATTATCTACAGACAAACTCATAAGAGCTCTCTCTCTCTCTCTCTCTCTACACACTGCTAGGGCCCAGGACAACATGTCGGGCTGGACCCCCCCGAAGATATTTTATTTCTTGAAGAGGGAATCTGTTACAAGAGTTCATCGTAGAGCTGTCTGATACATAAAAATCCAAAACATGAATGATTCATTACAAGAGCTTCAAGCTCATTTCAAATTGGCAACATGCCACTTGTCTAAAATCTAGACTAAGTCCTATTACATGCCACTATGGGCCACTCTGGAGTCTTCAAAGAACTTGGTCACATGAACCGCCTCCTAGATGCTTGTTAGGCTCCCATAGGACTTCGGAAAATAACTCTTCCCAGTACCTGCAACAATTAATTAAAGCGTACCACCATGGCACCCATTAATTGTTAGCGCTTTGCATGCAAATAACACACTGTGGACTAATTCTAGTCACGGTGGGCATCCCCACTGAATACATGTGCACACCTAAACAAATATAAAAATATATATTTATTCTCTGGTTGACCGGAGTCAAGTGCTATGTTACATGTTTATGAGTGACCTCAAGCCAAGAATAAATTTAAAAAATAGATAAAGAAAGCTTCCAAACAAATTGGTAAGCCTTTAGTCCTTTTTGAAAGTATATGGCATTAGTAGTGGGGCGCTTGCTTTTGCTGGTTGTTATCTATCCATGATAAGATTCAAGTTGCATGTCCGTTCCTTATTTTTCCAATTTATATAGTTCATCATAGGAAGGCATAGTAGCATATCTTTAAGTACATCACTATAATTCCAAGGGAGCTTTTTGACACTTTGCTACAGATGCTTTGCCGATTCAAGTGCCAAAACCATTAGCACAGCTTGCGGGTGTGTTAGACATTGTATTATCAATGGTATGCAAGTTGGTATAGAATTTCATATACCTGTCAGTGTTAGCATTGGTATATTTCGACGTCAATACTGTCCTACATATTGTTGAAAATACTGACTCTGGTAAAGGTTTTGCATATCAATGGAATTGTAGAACATATTCATTTTCAAGAAGACCCAAAATTATTTTTGGCTACAAGTTTGGTCATTTGAAAGATAAATATAAGAGTATGTACATCAAGTTTGAGATAAAACACTCGTATATTCATGGTGAAATTAACATAAATTAGTACATAATGCCACATAATATAAAAATGAGAGGGCCAAAGATAAGAAGCCTATTTACCCTCTTTAATAACATTGGGTGATACATGATCTCCATCTTCTTACCCAATGTCAAGATCTCCACCTTCCTCCATTACAATTGTGGGGGTTAAAGGTCACTGTGCCTTTACCCCGGTTATGTACAATACTCAAACACATATATAAATGAATGAAAAAGAAGATTAGGGTGTTCTGCACCCACCAAAACTTGTGTGGCTCTCTGTTTCTCTCTCTCCCTCTTCTGTTCTTGCTTCCATTGAGAGCACTCTCAATTTGTATCAGAGCTCGAGTGATCTACCTGAGCATGCGTGAATGCTTGAAGCTCTGTAGCTCTGTAAGAGGAAGGAGAAGCTCTGTGGGAAGCTTTGTGGGTGACTTTACTTGCATCTGAGTGTGTAGAGACCTTGAAGGAACCTTTGGAAAAGTCACTTTGGTTTTGCGGAGTGGTTTTGAGAGCCTGTTAAGTGTTTTCAAAGAAAAAGTCATTTTTTGAGCTTTTCCCTATTTCGTTCGATGACAGAGACTCCGTATTGACTTGTAGAGGCAACTATTGCTTGCTTTTGGTGTCCACTTCACTTCAGGAGCTTGGAAACACCTTCATTCTTGAATCTAGGATCATTTCATTGGATTTCTGACTCACGATGTCAGTTTCTGTGTTTTTCTACCCGAGTGTTGGAACTCAAATTTGGAGCAACCATTTGCGGATCTGTTAGTTTCAATGGACTCAGGAGGTCTTAAAACTTCTATGTTGCTCATCATTTGCACTCCGGTGGAGTTTACAAATAGCTCTGTTTCCAAAAAACGTTTTTCAGTCCGTGTGTTGGACCCAGTGATTGAGACCATGGTTTCCAAAACCGTCTATCCCATTGCGTTCCGGATGCCCAAAAACCCCTACCTGTCAGTTCTTACACGATTCGGTGGAGGATTTTCAGAGTTATAGATCTCTGTGTATTCGATTTCGTCTTCTGTTATGCATTTTTCATTCTAAGGTTTTGAAACCTTAGATTTATGCGACATGATAGTGGATAAGTGTTGACTCCCATTTCTCACTCATCGGTTGGGATTTTGGAGTTCCAATAGAAGAGAGATATTTGCAAATTTTCTTGCTGAGTCCGATTATGCAATGGCACCCATGTTTTGAGGCATCTCAGGTTCTATTTTCAATAGCGGTCATTACCATGGGACTATGATTTCTTGAGCATACCTTATGCAGATAACTCTGGTTGCAGTTTGAGTAGTGTGCGCTCATTCATGGTGTGCATTGGGTTGTAGTGGATGATTTATAGGCCATTTGGATGCATTGCAGTCCTTATTGGATTCGCTGATAGGCCCAAATTGCCTTGTGGGATGCTATTTTTATGGACGCTTTGCACATGGATGCTATTTTATGTTGAGGGACAGCTTTGACACATTGTAGGTGATGCACTAATAGTGCTATGCTCTCTTGGATGAGATATTATTAATGCATATGCTAGTGGACGGTGTTTATGCTTGAGTCATTTGGCACTTATTGGCATTTTGGATTGCCATTGCAGTTGGCATTTTCTTTTGGGCCAGATTTGCTCATATGGATGCATAGTATATGCACATGAGTCAGATGCTTTGAGACATGAGTTTTGGTGATATTTCACTCTATTGTGGCATACACATTTGGGTGCACCTGGTATTTGGTGTGATTCTCTCTTGTAGGCACTAGCATTTGGGATAATTGCATCATTTGCATCATGGCATCCTCTTCCATGTCTGAAAAGGAGTTTTTTAGCATTAAAAAGTTTGATGGGACAAACTTTTCTTTGTGGAAAGAACAAATAAAGGATGTTCTTATTCAAAAGAAGCAGATTAAACCCTTGGCAGGGATTGAAGCTAAGCCTGCAAATATGTCTGAGGATGATTGGAATGAGTTGGATGCATTAGCAAAATCTACTATAGACTTCATCTTGCAGAGTCAGTTTATTTCACAGTAGTAAATGAGCAGACTATGGAAGATTTGTGGAAGAAACTATGTGCCACTTATGAAAAGGAAACTGCCTCTAATAAAGTTTACCTCATGAAGAGGTTGTTTGAGCTGCAGATGAAGGAAGGGGTCTCCATTGCTTCTCACTTGAATGAATTCAATATTATTTTCAGCCAGCTTCAGGCTCAAAAGATGAATTTTGATGTGGAGACTAAGGCAATATTTCTCTTATGTTCATTGCCATCCTCATGGGATACCTTCCGTATAGCTGTCAGTAACTCTGCACCTGGTGAAGTACTGAAATTTGATGATGTTGTGGGTAGCTTGTTGGTCGAGGAGATTAGACGGAAGTCTATGGACGGCAACAAGCAGGATGCAGCCTTAAATGTGCAAAGGGGCAGATCACAATTCAAGGGGAAGTCCCAAGAAAGAGGGAAGCCTCATAGCAAATCCAGGGCACGGAACATTGAGTGTTACCACTATGGCAAGAAGGGCCATATGAAAAAGGATTGCTACAAGCTGAAAAGAGAGCAAAAGGATAAGAAAAAGAATGGAAATTGGGGTGCAAAATCAAAAGGAAGAGAGTCCAAGGGAGGACAAAGGAAAAGTGAAGATCGAGGAGATTAATGCAGTCACATATGATAGTGACAATGACGTTCTCTTCCTGTCTAGTTTATCTACAGAGTTGCTTACCACTTCAGATGATGCATATTCCTAGGATTGGATTTTGGATTCTAGTGCTTCATTCCATGTTACTCCCCATAGGGAATGGTTCTCCACTTATGACAGTGGAAAGACAGGTTGTGTGCATCTTGGAAATGACTATGCATGTGACATAGTGGGAGTAGGTGACATAAAGTTTTCTTTTGCAAATGGGTCTGCATTTATTTTGAAACATGTGAGACATGTGCCTAAGTTGACCAAGAGTCTTATTTCAGCGGGTTAGCTAGATGATGCTAGTTTTCACACCACTTTTGGCTTTCAGAGTTGGAAAATTTAGAAGGGCTCTATGCTTTTGGCCAGGGGTGCCAAGTGTGGGACTTTGTATCCCTTACATGTATTAGGAGTATTTGATCATGTTGTTGCAATAACCGAGCAGCCAAGCACTTCTTTGTGGCATTACAGGTTGGGGCACATGAGCCAAAATGGAATGAAACTCTTATGCCGTTTGGGTTATGTACCGCATTTGAGTTTCTCTAATTTTGAATTTTGTGAGCACTGTCTCTATGGGAAGCAGACTAAATCAGCCCATAAAAGAAGGGGAAAGAAAGAGTTTGAAAAGCTTGATTTGGTACATTCAGACGTATGTGCTCCCATGCCTACACGGTCATTAGCAGGGGTTGAATACTATGTGACATTCATTGATGATGCAACTAGGAAAGTGTGGGCTTATGCTATAGCTCGGAAGAGTGATGTGTTCCAGGTATTTCAGAAATGGCTGGCCTTGGTTGAGAATCAGTCAGGTAGAATGCTTAAATGCCTATGGACTGACAATGGTGGAGAGTATCTCTCTCATGACTTTCAGCATTTCTATGATACATGTGGGATCAAGAGGGAGCTCACATCCCCTCGTACTCCAAAGCAAAATCTAGTTGCAAAAAAGATGAACCGTACCATTCATGGAAGGTTGCAATGCATGCTTTCCAATGCAAGTCTTTCTGGTGGTTTTTGGGCTGAGGCAATGAAGACTGCAATGCATGTGATCAATAGATCACCTAGTAAGAGTTTGGATGGTGGTATTCTTGAAGAGGCATGGAGTGGCAAGAAGCCCTCTTACTCTTATTTGCATATATTTGGGTGTGAGGCATATGCACATGTGCCAAAAGAGCTTCGAAAGAAGCTAGATCCTAAGTCTAGGAAATGCATCTTTCTGGGTTATGGTGAAAGTGGAGAGATGGACTATCATCTCTGGGATCTAGAAGCAAAGAAGATCCTACGCAGCCATGAATGAGAAGAAGATGCATAAGGCACCCATGAGGGATGTGGAAATGAGGAGAATCACTTTCCAGGATGTGAATCCACCTACATATGTTGAAAGACAGCAAGCTGTCCATGCACCAAATGTGCAAGAAATGGTACCACCAAATACTCCCATAGGTATACAGTCAAGGGTAGATGATGGATCATCTATTGGTGGAAATGATGAGCCAAATGTGGCTGATATGCAAGTGGGACAGCAAGCTGAAATGACTTTGAGAAGATCATCTAGAGTGTCTAAACCACCTGATAGGTTTGTTCCAGGGGTAGACTATGTGATGCTTACTGATTGCGGGGAGCATTCTTACTACAGAGAGGCTATGATGCACGAGGA
Source organism: Dipteris shenzhenensis (assembly GCF_047967505.1). Lineage (NCBI taxonomy): Eukaryota > Viridiplantae > Streptophyta > Polypodiopsida > Gleicheniales > Dipteridaceae > Dipteris > Dipteris shenzhenensis. The sequence continues at coordinate 20,468,785 of NC_141617.1, read as the reverse complement.
TCAACGCAAGTGGGAGTATGCTATGCAATTAGAGATGAGTTCACTTATGAAGAATAAGACTTGGGACTTGGTTTCTTTGCCACATGGAAAGAAAGCATTGCCATGTAAATGGGTCTACAAAATGAAGGTCACAGGTGATGATGTGCCTAGGTACAAGGCCCATTTGGTCGCTAAAGGGTTCAAGCAAGAGAAGGGTGTGGACTTTGATGAGATATTCTCTCCGGTTGTGAAGATGACCACACTTAGATGCATGCTTGGACTAGTGGCATTAGAGGATATGGAGCTTATGCAAATGGATGTCAAGACAGCTTTCTTGCATGGGGATTTGCATGAGGAAATTTACATGGTGCAGCCGGAAGGCTTTGAAGAAAAGGGCAAAGAGCATTTAGTTTGCAAGCTGAAGAAGAGTCTCTATGGTCTTAAGCAAGTGCCTAGAGAATGGTATTAGAAGTTTGATGCTTTCATTCGGTCCCAATGTTTTAGAAGAAGTGAAATTGATCACTGCCTCTACACTAAAAGGGCTGAGGATAATAGCCTAATAATCTTGGGACTATATGTGGATGATATGCTATTGGCTAGCAAGAATACTTATGAGCTAGATGCATTAAAGGCCAAGTTGCATGAGGCCTTTGATATGAAGGATTTGGGACTTGCAGGTCATATTCTTGGTATGCGCATCACGCATGATCGGAGTAGGAAACTCCTTTGGCTTTCACAAAAAGAGTATGTTACAAAAGTATTGCAGCATTTCAATATGGAGGGGGGGAAGGTAATGAGTACTCCATTGCCTCCATATGTGAAACTGAGTCATACAGATGGCCAAGGTTCCTTATGCATCAGCAGTTGGGAGTCTTATGTATGTTATGATAGCTACTAGACCAGACATTGCATTTGCAGTGGGAGATGTTAGCCGGTATATGGCTAATCTAGGAAAGAGGCATTGGGAGGCAGTTAAGTGCATCATGAGGTACATGAAGGGTACCAAGGAGATGTGCATCTACTTTGGTAGAGGAGACATGGGTGTACTTAGGTACATAGATTCAGACTATGCAAGGCATGTGGATAGTAGGAGATCCACTTCTGGTTATGTGTTCACCTTTGCAGGTGGTGCAGTGTCGTGGATGTCTCGCGCACAGAAGTGTGTTGCTTTGTCTACCACAGAGGCTGAGTATGTTGCAGCCACAGAGGGTTGCAAGGAGGCTATATGGCTTGATTGGCTAGTGGGAGATTTGGGGATTCATATAGGTATACCGACATTGCATAGTGATTCCATGAGTGCTATTCAGCTAGCACGGAATCCGGTCTTTCATGAAAAGACCAAACACATTGAGGTCAGGTACCATTTCATCAGGGAGGTACTTGTTGAGGGCAAGTGCATAGAGCTTGTCAAGGTTCATACAAATGATAACCCTCCAGATATGCTGACGAAGAGTCTACCTAGTCAGCGGTGTGAGTATTGTCGTGTATTGATGGGCATTGGATAGTCTACTCACTAGTTGTTCTCCCTTAAAGACACATTGTCCTTTAAGTGGGAGGTTGTGGGGGTTAAATGTCACTGTGCCTTTACCCTGGTTATGTACAATACTCAAACACATATATAAATGAATGAAAAAGAAGATTAGGGTGTTCTGCACCCACCAAAACTTGTGTGGCTCCCTATTTCTCTCTCTCCCTCTTTCGTTCTTGCTTCTGTTGAGAGCACTCTCAACAATGTCATTATTTCCACCTTCTTCATGATCCATATCGTGATCTTGATCTCCTTCCCTAGATGCATCGGCATCAATTGGATCCATTGGCAGCACCTCCATATCCACAAGTTTGTTTTCTTCAAGGATCAACTTTGACCACATACCACCATCTTGGATCAAAACGATCCAGATGAAAGACCACCTACATTCAAGATACAAATTAAATGCCATCAATTATATTAATTTATTATTAAGTATATATATGAACATGTACCAATAATTCTTTAGAAACAAAGACATTAGCTTTTAATTAATTCATTAGTACGTACACAAGGAAGGTGAGGTCAAGGTGCTTTGGTAGAAAGCATGTTTTTTCTCCTGCAGGATGCGTGAAAGAGATCGTCTTCCTATCATCTTCTCATCTAAATGCTCCCAAACAGAGAAGTTGCACTTGGCAAGCTCCTTTCAAGTCAGAGCTTCCAAGTGCACAATTACAAATACTTTCTCTTTGGTAGCCTTCAAGTTGTTGTCCAACCATTTCCCATTTATTTGAATAATTGGATAAGTGCTATGCAATACAAGCAACATTACTACCATGAAAGTTTTATGTAGAGGCTTTATGAGATCCAGAGCATAAAAGAAGTAGGTTGAAAGGTCCTCTTTGCTTCACATCTATGCAAAAGCTTCCCCCATTGTCGCTCTCTTCTTCCCTATGATGGATGGCTCCTTTAAAACCTTTTTATAATCCTTTTGTGCTTTAGTTGGGAGGATAAACTACCCAAGCAATAATGAGGAGTTATAACGATGCATCATAATCATATGTATCACAATTGTAGTTCCAGTAAGCATTCAAGCATGTAGTATACATGTAATACCTTGTGCCAATCATGGGACTTGAGGACACTAAGTTTATTGTCCTTTGTAAACAATCCTTTCAAGAAAAACATATGTCCCATTGGTGTCCAAAAAGAGGCAATGTCCATTTTGACCGTTGCCTCCTCTCTCTTGGAAAGGATCCATGGTGCTTTTGGGAGAAAAATTCTAGGTCCATGCTCTTGGGGCCATAAGTGAGGCAATGCCATGCTATCCATGGCTCACAAGTCTTCTCCTCTTGTGTATTTGTTCACCAACCAAGTGTGCCCAAATAGATGCCCCCACATTCTTGAAGATATGCATGGGATCCAAGAGATGATTGATTTGTAACTAACCCCAATATGGAAGCTCGTGAAGGATTGATAGCCTGGTCATACCACAAGGAGGCACCTCTCTATTTTCTCTCCAAGCCCAAATCCAATAACTTGACTTCGTAGGGGGTGGTGGTGCATCAAGTTCACCTTCACGCACAGGATGGTTAAGTAGAAGGTATGGAGCATGACCATAAACCATTATCCTCATATGTTTTGCATGTCATGCATTCAAACAAGGACCACAAATAGGACACACATGATACCCACTTATTGCAAGTCCTACATGCATGCATGCATGCAAAGGTCATTAGACACACATAGATCACGCCACAAAACATAAAAGTATCATTTGGTATACACAAGCACATACCTGCACACTCCTCATATCTTGAAAAGTCATGCATGGTCCACGTCAAAACTTTGCTGATGGAAATGTTTGTGGTTTGCCTCGGAGCTCTATAAACATCAAAGACATGTATGCCTCTCCATAGGGCCTGGAGCTCCTCTATCAAAGGTGGCATGTACACATCCATATTCTTGGCCTTGTACTATAATTTCTTAGCATAAGTAGGGCAAGCATGAGGTGTCCCTTCTTTATTATTAGACAAGGTGGGATATCATTATTCACCAAGACTATGTGCCATGTTGACCAAGACATTGAGCGTAACCTAAAAGGGTTCATGCCATCCATTGCAAGCCCGATATGTAAGTTGCATGGCACCGTTACAAAGTTTAGCCACATGTTGTCTATGTCAACATATTCTGTAGGAGTCCTCTAGGCATCATGAGTGGACTGGTGTGTAGCATGCCATGTCATCAACTCTGATATGGACCTACATCTGAACATGTGCTGTATTTTGGTGATAATGGAAAAGTGTCTCAATTGGGATCTTCTCACCCTATAAGTCTTGTCTATATAATGCTATGCCCCACACTTTGGACAACTAAACTTTAAAACCTCCATGCTCATGAAAAAAGAGAATACAATCATTAGGGAAAGTGTGGATGGTGTCATAATCCATCCCAACCATTATCAACATATTCTTTGCCTCGTCTCTTAATGCAGGCATGGCATTTGGGGTAGGCAACATCTTCTGGAGCAGCCTATTGCAAATTCAGATATGCAAGGAACTATAAGGACGATATACTAATAATTGTTAAAACAATTAACATCCATATATTAATTGATATTAAATATGTACTAACCTCATCAAGGCCGAGAAATTTGTGTCTAACAAAACAACCTGATGTTTTGTTACAGAGTCTCCTGATACACCTTCCCCCATCCCCAAGGAACATGCTATGTTTCTTTGCATTGCTTTTAAATAGAAATTCAATTCCAAAATCAAGGAAAGATGCAAAAATGGCATTGTCCTCTTTTGATAATGGACTACAATCAATCCATGCTTGTCCAAATGATTATATTATTCTTAAGAAAGAGTATGATTATGCAAAGTGATGTCCCAAATGTGGCACATGCTAGGATGGGTAAGACATACAAAGGAACAAGATAGTTCTTATTTCCACATGCAAAGTATGCCCAAATTACATAAATGTATATTTGTCACTCATTATCATCTAGCTGCCTGCTCAACTTTGCTTGATGTATGACACATTACTAGTTCTCATGTATGGGAAGCCTTTGAGGGGTGGGGAGAGTTGACAAATAAAGTTCAAAGAGGGCCTTGGATTGGAAACTATTGTGGTAAATGTTTTTCACCACTCCATCTCTTAATTAAAATGGCCATTGATTGTGGTAAGCTACAACATTCCACCATGACTAGGATAGCTCATTATTAGTGTTGATCATTCTGAGAAATAATAGGTGAAGAACATGAATCCATATATTGCTCTATTAGTAGAGGATCTGGAACAATTATGAGATGGTTGATGTATCTACTAGAGTTATTGAACAAAGGGCATTAAGTAGATGGTGTTCCATGTGAGGTGAATTTTAATGTGGACCATGCATGACTATCTTAACTTGCATGACTATCCCAACTCGCATAATTTCTCACATACTCTTACTACTCTTTTGTAGCTGGAGACTTTCTCTTGCATGGGTAGAGGTTTCTTTTTTTTTAACCCATATATGGAAATCTTTTCCATAGTTTTTGTGAGTCTCTTACTTGGGTTACCATTTCTCCTTTTCATGGCCTAATTGCAACTCATATTTACTCAATGATCACACATTTGGGGTACCATGCTTGCCTGATGTGTGGCACCAAACTAGAGTCTAACGGACTTTATACAAAGGTAATCAAAACACTAGCATCCCTATCAATGGAAAATGATTTTTATGAGTGATGGATCCTCCAATAATAAGGCTATGAGGTTGGCGATATTCATGGAATCATCTCAGTCCATCATGGGATCATCTTGGTCCATCATGTTGGCATTACACCATTATTGGAGGAATGAAACCAAAAGATAATATCATTTTAATGAGTCATACTTGATGCATTTGAAAACAAAAACAAACGAAAGGCTAGACTCAATTTTCGACATACATATACACAAATTGGACGTCTCATTTACAATATCTCCTCATTTGATAGCCTCCTTCAAAGTATCTCCAAAAACTCCAAGCATGTCTTTGAAGTAATTATACGTATAGCTCCTATATATTATCTTAAGTTCAACTCTTTCTTCTTTAATGTTTATTTCCTCCTCACCTTTGATTTTAGCTTTTGCATACCTCTCAATTCATATCTCTATATTGCATTACTCCATAAGCACATAGAGGTAGAGATTACTGCACTTCTGCCCTCCTTTGTGTAGTCTCTATTCTACATCCTTGTGCATCAAACTATTTACAGTCTGTCTCGACTTGCTTGATTGGCAAATTGTCTAGTCAAGTTACATAGTTTAGTGGTGGCTCTCTGGTACCTTCTTCTAGTGCTCTTCTATCATAGCATTTCCACTTGTCATCTACCTGCAAGTTTTGTGCACTGATATAAGGAAGACATACTTTATTAATCCAAGCATGCAGATCTAGAATCACAAAAATCCATGGCATCACAGTTCTTGTGACCATGCTATGCTTAAAGCATGTGCAACCACCATCATGTTGACAGGGTGGTGCCATAAGCCTCTTGCAGTTATCTTATTACAGGTTGTAGTTAATCCTAAACCAAGGAAAATGTATTTCTTTTTTGCAACTACCTAGAACTTAATTGGCTGGGGCCGCGTGAGACCCACATTGGAATCCCACAACAAGGGAGTGCTTTTGTGGATTCTCTATTAGTCCCATTCATATATTTTGCATCATTTTCCCTTTGAGAGTTCCCCTTTCATGTTGATATGGCCCTTCAGAAAAACTCTTTAGGGGAAAGGGCCATGTCAACATGCCATATATGCCTAAAGGGACCCCTCAAGGGCCATATCAATCATTCCTTTTTTTAATATTTTAATTTAACAAGAAGGTTTTATAAAGTCAGCCTAGCGGTAGGAGTAGTATGTTGTCATAGTGTAATGAGAGTGCAATTAATAACTCGAAACAAATGGTTTACAGTGCATTAAAATAGTCTAATAATTTATGATCTTAGTGTGCCACAAGCCCATGGTTGAACCAGCTCAATGGTTGGAACTTAATATAGTTTAATTAATAGTTTAGAATAAATGTTTAAAACCAACACGGTAGTTGGAACATGTCTAAATTTAATGTTTAAAACTAGCTCAGTGGTTGGAATAACGTATCTAATATTAATGTTTAAAACCTTTTTAAAACCCTCGGACCAAATGCCTACTCTTTGACTCGTTGGTGCAGCTAGCAAGGATGTATGGGAGCCCTTATTAGGGGCCAGACCTCTCAGATACAGAGTGGGTTTGTATGAAGCAACTACATGTTCTTATGCTATGATGAATGATTCATAGTAAGCTATTTGTTCCACACCAGATCATTCAAGCTGAGTTTGGATCTTCACGATTGCAACTCGATGCAACATTTCAGGTCATTACCTACTTATATTGAGTCAGGGCATACATACATCACACCTGTGGATGCAACAGATTACCGTGGTTAGCATTGTCCTCTTCCTTGGCATTATTAGAGATAGGCAACTAGATTTTGTTGGTTTGCACACATAATGATATGGTTTGAGCAACTAGGGTTACATAAGGATAGACTTTTTCCCTTCTAGTACAACATTGATGTGCCATTTTCCCCACTCAGGTATCATGAGGTCAACTAGGTCATACGTGAGTAAATTTTGTAGCTGCACATATTCCAAATTCTATGTGTGTGTGTGTGTGTTCCTCTCTATATCATATCCCATAGAAAGAGATAATTAGTCTTTCTTATCAATGTTATTGCCCTATGGTTTCTCTTAGCCTCTCCCCGTCTCTTTGTCGCATGAATATTGTCCATACACTCAAAATAAACTAGTCAAAATGATTTATTCACTTGAAATTGTAGCTTTATATCACTTATAATGAACCAACCTTCACACATAAACGACTATGGAATAGACTAGAAATTTAACCTTCATAGAATTTGTAATTTTTTGAGATATTAGACTATGGAGTCTTGCATAAATAAGCAAGTCACACTGTCACATCCCAAACACTCTCCTTGAATTACATTATGATTTTCCTTTATAATTCACACATAGTCACAAGTAAGTCATGCCATAGCCAGCTCTGATTGAGAGCATAGGCTAATGGATGAACATGTGCTTATTTTGATGGAGACCCTCACTCTTAAAAACACAAAGTACATATGTTTTTTAGTAGATGTGATTGCATTAGAGCACAAATGTGGGCTGACTATCAGTAGAGAATGGCGGGTTTAGGCAAGATTGGCATGAATTTCAAGTTGACTAACCTAGGATTGATAGCTTGTCTAGTTTGGATGTGTTGGCTAGAGTGGCCAGAGTTGTTGGTTAGATCTTGTAGCCCTATAATGGGTTGACCTTTGTGGAAGTCGAGTTTATGGCACCAAGCTCCTATGTTTCAAGGCCAGGATGCTATCTTAGATGTTTGGCTCATGAAGGGGGGGGTGGAATGTGCATTGTGTGGCCCAGATTCCTTCATGAGGCATAAGGAAATACACATGTAGCTAATATGATAAGGTGACTATTGGAAGGAATAATGCCTCAAGCAAGTGCTATATTATGTGTGGATGAAGGAAAGACTCATTCCATAAGCATGGGATGCTTGCAATGTTCAAGGTATTTAAAAAGTAGCTGTGGAGGCCTCTCTCTCTCTCTCTCTCTCTCTCTCCCCCCCCCCTCTCTCTCTCTCTCTCTTTCTCTCTCTCTCTCTCATGTGGTATGCCGTGACAATTGGAAAAAAATTACACCTGGAAAAAAAACTAGCCACATGGCATTTTCATGACAAACGCTACATGAAAATCTTTTGAAATAATATACTCTTACTTTATTTGGGTGTCTTTTTATTTTGTTTGTGTATATGCATGTGGAGAAAATTTTTAAGAAGGAAAACTTACTTGGAATGCTTTTAACTGGTAGGCTCAAAACGAGAGAGAGAGAGAGAGAGAGAGAGAGAGAGAGAGAGCACAGTAGGAAGGGATATAGGGGGTGGTGTTGCAATTAAAGGTCTTCAACCATGGAATAATTGTGCGCTCGTATTCACACATCACAGGGAATGATAGCAACTGCAATGCACGAGTTTTTTGCCTTAGTAGCACATAAAATGACACTTTCAATCATGCAATTAATCATTTTGAAAGAACTCAATAGCCTGAAAAAAAGTGCCTCTGCATTCAGCAAGAAACACCTTTTAACAATATAAATATGTGAACATGAAGACATGACCATAGCTCATGCCTACAACTTCGTTACTATTTTTACAATGAGACTTTCATCTATGGACTTGAAGGACTCACAGCTTGCCACACATGTTTTTTGTTACTACATACAACAAGAGTGATTCATATGACTCTTTTACAGAGCCTAGAGACTTCGAAGCCACTTGACCTACAGCCTCTATAGACACAGAATCTCTAGAGAACCAACTCTCAACAGAGAAGCTTGGACAAAAGGACTGAATTCTTTGTGAGCATGGAGTTTTGTAGAAGCATACGTAGTCACACTGGTAACTGCCACAAGCCATCCATGCATTGGCTCACTGCCCTTTCCAATCAATCAATAATCTACTTCTCACATGGTCAAATCACTGTAAGCCAATTGCCAAAGTCCACCACCCACAATCATTGAACACCTCCTACGACCCCTCACATACCTTAGGAAGGAATTATCCCATGAGGCTTCTTTTCCCAACACCCCACCAATAGCTAAAATGGGTAGAAAGGGGTCTTAGCATGGGAAGGTGACACAAAAAGCACTGTCTACGATATTTACTGCTTTTAGTGGTATAGGACACCTATTTCAAACCTTTAAAAATTATTGCAATGATAAAATGTGCTTTTTGACTCTTACAATATTGTAAGTTCATTAAAGAACATTGATATTTAAAAAAACTCATATATTAAGGTACATAATTTGTAATATAAGTAATGTGCTATGTGCTTTCGTAAAGCACAAAAAGCATGTCACTTAACCATGCTTAGACCCAAAGAGAATGATGAATATCCAATGCCTACTGATGACTACTAGACTCAGAGAAAACAAACAAACTGACTGAGGCAAGCTGCCCAACAACCAATGCATAAAAAACACCATAAGAGCAACATGACTCAAACAATAGGTATAGCACTATAAAAACTTTATGAACCCTATGGTTCATGAAAAGCACAAAACCCAGTGCACCATAAGAGCCTTAAAACATTGAGTTGCAGTCTATAAAAGCTACAAAGTCTGCATGGTCTTCTGAAGTGGATGCCTCATAAGATTTATTTTTTGAGTCATGTGCTTTCTACTCTATCTGCTTGCACCAACAATGTCATCATGCACTAGTTGGTTGCAATACGCACATGCATTTTTACCAATGGTCTTTTCTTTAACACTAAAAGCAAGTCTCCTACTAGCTAGAGGGTTCTTCACGACTTTCTTCACTTAGTAAAAGAGCAATAGAATCCAAAAAGCTTGCATCATCATTGAGTCAAAGTTTCCTCACTGTTTCATTACATTTGGGGGTAGACTCTTCAAAATAATAGCTTTCTTGTCATCTTCCTAAACTCATGAACCAAGATCATGTAATTGTAGCTGCCTCAAAAGGGTTTGCATTTGGTTGAGAAACATCCCCAAGCTTTTTATTTTGTCAAGTTCTTGTTTCAATATGTCCTTGGAGTGCTTCATGCATACTCCGAATAAAGTCTCCCGTATTCTCCAATTCGATGCTACTGTTTTCTATACATCAACATGAAGAAAGTAATTCAGCCAAGAGACCATCTATTAGTCCAACAGCTTTATCATTCCTCCATACCCAAGCTGCTACATCTAGCTTTTTATCCGTTCCATCTAATAGGCCCCATAAAACTTTTTGCATTAGATACAATCGTGTAGCTACTTGCCAAGAGGGAAAATTTTGACTTGTGAACCTTCAACTGCCTTATCCTTCTTTGTAATCTCCGTTGTGTACCTTTAACAACTGATTATCACAACTGTGATATCGATGCTTCCATGATCCAAGGAAAGCTCTTCCAATTCCTCACAAGATACCTCAAGAGACAACACGCTTACACACCTCTTGACCTAAAACTAGTCTTTCTCTCGACAAGCTTTGATACCACTTGCTGGACTTAAATGTCTTCAACCATGAAATAATTGTGCTCTCTCTTCTCTTATATCCACATGTCACAAGAGATGATACCAACTACAATACACGAGTTTGTTGCCTTAGTAGCACATAAAATGTCGATTACCTCACATAAAATGACACTTTTAATCATGAAATTAATTGTTTTGAAAGAAATCAATATCCCAAACAAAAGTGACTCTGTATTCAGCAAGAAACACCTTCTTCTCATAATATAAAGATGTGAATATGAAGGCATGACCATAGCTCATGCCTATGGGCTTCATTGTTGTTTTACAACAACAAGACTCTAGTCTATGGACTTGAAGGACCTAGAGCTCATTGTACACATGTTTTGTTGCTTCATACAACGAGACTAATGCTCACAACTCTTCTAATGACCCTGCAGGCTTTGAATCTATTTCTCCTACAACCTCTATGGATGCAAAATCTCTAGAGAATTGACTCTCATTGGAGAAGCTTGGACAAAAAGGCTGAATTCTTCATGAGCATGGAGTTTTGTAAAAGCATATGTAGTCACGCTTGTAACTACCACGAGCCATCCATGCATTAGTTCACCTCCCTTGCCACCAATCAATAATCTGCTTCTCATATGGTCCAATCACTGCAAGCCAACCAATGAAGTCCACCACCACCTAACATCCAATGCAACTATTGGCATAAGTTTGGAAAATATGAAAGAGATTTCCACAAGAAGCAGTACGACCAAGGCGGTCAATCCAGTAGCAATCGAGGGAATTCCCACAGAAGAGGAAATCATCATGGTGGACATTCTAGTCACAGTCATTATGCAAATGAACATGGGAATATGTTTCTGAAGGGGCAAATTGATGTGTGTGTGTGTGTGTGTGTGTGTGTGTGCCTATGGGCTTGGAGTCCTATGCAAGGAGTGTGTGAGTGTAGGTGTGCTAGAAGGTTCTATTGACTCATCAGTTAGGTGTGTCAGGTTGGTGTGATGAGTGAGTGATCATAGGAGGTGACTAATTGAGATAATCATGGAGATGATTATGGATCTGGGATCTACCAACATGGAGACAATTGCCTATATATGTAACCACTCTTGGAATACAGCTTTACATTGTGTGCCTCATTACTTTCTCATGAATTCACATGTGGTATCAGAGCTTGGTTAGAATCTGAGTGCCTAGAATGAGATTCCTAGTAGATTCCAACTAGATTCTATCTTCTTCCCAAATGCCTCCTATCTCTCCCTCTTCTACCTTAAGCTTGGGAAGCTTAGTTCTCTCCATCCACGCAATGCTTTGAGAAACCGCTTCAACCAAACCTTCCTCACTTTTGCAAATCTCCCCCCAGGATTAGGCTTGCGAACTAGATATGCTAATACAGACTGAGAGGTAAGGAAGAAAATTGGTCGAGGTAATAAATAGGAGTGAAACTTTTTGACTGAAAACACCAAAGAGAGAGCTTGCTACTGCTCCATTTCTTCATACCTTGTATCCACCTCTATAAGTTGTCGACTGGCATAATAGATGGGTTGCATTCTACCTACCTCTACTTTTTGTAGCAATACAGCAGCAACTGAATGCAAAGATACACTTGGATTTACATAAAAGTCTTGAGACCAATTAGGGGGCTTCAATATTGGGCCCTTACTCATGGCCTCCTTAAGTTGCTGAAAAGACTCTTGTTGCTCCACATCCCATTGGAAACAAACTCATTTTCTTGTCAACAAGTTCATGGGATGCACTATCTCTCTGAAATCATCACAAAAGCATTGATAATACTTGCTCTTTCCTAGAATTCTACAAACACCAGTGACACTCTCAGGACTTAGCAATGCCATGATTGCTTGAACCTTGTCAGGATCCATTTGCAGGCCTTCTTCAAACACAAAATGCCCCAACAAGACTACTTTTGTTTGAGCCAAATGACACTTGCTAGGATTTAAACACCCTTTTGCTTCATCAATCCTAGCTAAGGCCATCTTTAACTTCTCCATGTGATCTATGCGCCGAGAATAAATGCAAAAATCATCCAAAAACACCCTTATAAACTTTCCCAAGTAAGGCTCGAGCACTTGACTCATGAACCTTTGAAATGTAGCTAGTGCATTGGTCAACCCAAAAGGCATCACTCTGTAAGCAAAAACTCCCCAAGGTGTGACAAATGATGTTTTCTTTTGATCTTCCTCCCAAATATGAATTTAAAAGTACCCATAATACCCATCAGATACAGAATACATCTCGTGCTCTGCTACTTGGTCTAGTATTTCATCTTGGAATGGCAAAAGAAAATGATCCCTCTTAGTGCATGCATTCAAAGGATGAAAGTCCACACAAACCTGCCACTTATTTCCTTTCTTTGGTGTGACAACTACAAGAGATATCCATTCTGAATCATTCAATAGGAAAGATGAATCCTGCCTCAAGTAGTCATGTTACCTCTTTCTTTAGTGCCTCAGCTTGGATCACCCCCAATCGCCTTAAGTGTTGCACAACTGGCTTGCTTTCTGGCTTCAACTCAATCTTTTGCTCCACAAGAGAGACTAGTCGAACCTATGAATAGCTTGTTGCAAAGAGACATGGAAAATCAACTAACATATCCAAGTACTGGAGCTTCTCACTACCTAATAGAGAATCACCAAGAAGCTCTTCATTGTGTTGGCTTCGTTTAGTGTGCTCCACATTCTCCACATGAAGTGTCTCTACAGGATCTTCTTGCACCACCACCTTGTTCCCTCCTAACTCATCTCGATCAACACCAAGACAAAGACCAAAGGCCACTCCTTCCACCTCACCCTCTGAGCTGGACTCCTTGGAGCTACACCCTATCTCTTCTTCTTCATCAGTTTTAAGTCAGAGCTCAAATTCTTTGATGTTGAAGTCTCATCCTTGACAACTTCCTTTTTGCGACTTTTGATGTTGTAGTGCACCCACTTTTGAATAGCCTTCACCTTGCGCAGCCAAGGCCTTCCTAAAATCAATGGATAGGCACGTGCATCTGGCTTGGTAGGAATCACCTAAAAAGTAGTTGACATAGAAATTCCGCATACATCCACTTCTAGATTCTTCACAACTCCCAAGGTCTTAAACCTAATGTTGTCAGCCAATTTGATGCGATAAGGAGAGGTAGTACTAGAGTATTTTAAATCAACATCTATCATGGTCTTCTCACTCATGACATTAATCGATGCACCTCCATCAATGTAAACATTAGAAATCACTTAACCATCAATGATCACATCAACCACAGGTACATCATCACCAACATCTATATCTACCTTTTGAACAACAGGAAAGTGGAACTTTTCTTCTTTTTCTTCTTTGACACTCGTGTGCTTGCTAGCTTTCCCCATTCCTTCCGTAGTTTTGGAGACAAAGCAAGTAATTGACCAAAGTTGATATGAGCTTCCTTTTCTTTAAGGTCAAACAACAAGTCATAGCTTCCAATGCCTTGTCCTAAAGGAAAGTCTGACTGGCTAATTCTCCTTCTAGATGCCCTCTTTTTCTTAATACAGAGTTCCTCTTCCTGATGTTCCTCATCTACTTCTTCCTTGCTTTCTTCTTCTTCTTTTTCTTTGCCACACCCCCGTTTAGCCATCATTACCTCTCTTTCCTCATCCCTTGAAGAAGCTTCTAACAAGGATACTTGTTTTTCTTCTTTCTTTCTCAATCAAGGACACTCGGGCAATCGTGACCTTTTTCATTACATTCATAGCAGCAAGTGACTCCACTCTTATCTCAAGGCCTATCTTCACTCTTCGGTGCTCTAGGTTGTCGTGCATTAACCAAATGCAATTTCAAATCAGCAAACTCTGCCATCAATTGGGACATATTATGATCTAACTCAGAGGACTACTAGGCATAACATGCAATCAAGTACTCGAGATTGTTTAATAAGGTGGGATGAATCCAATACCAAACATACCCAACGTCTCCACCAAAAGATGTGACATGAAGTTGGGGGTAATAAACTTCACGCACCTCTTCACTTCCTACTACTTTCGAACTGAGTGATACAAATAGTTATCACTAGGAAAGGGACATTAAAAAGAAGCTTTTATACCAAGAGACCACACCATACTTTCCTCCCTTAGATGAGAATAAAGATGGTAACATCCTAATTGATGTTGTACTCAAGCATAGGGAGAAGGAAAGGATCAACGGAGGCCATAATCTCAGCAAGCCGGTCTGCGCCAAAGAGAAGAGTGATATGTTGTTGAAAGAACATATTACGGCTCAACATGACATGAACTGATATATATCAAGGAGTTTGAAGGGGCTGATTGGGTCGGATGGGTAGGTTCCGAGGAAACATTGCACCTCCTTCATAGACACCTTTACACTTAGCTCAAAACACTCTCCAAACTATCATAAGATACAGAGACCCATAACTTTCAACAGAGACATGATATAAAATATTCAATCTCACATTGAGATGCATCTTGAAATGAGCTTCTCTTTGATATAAGTTTGTAAGAAACAGAGAAGTGGTTGGAAAGATATGGGCAATTTATTAGACGGGGGTAAAAACTATCTGAAAAAGAAATAGTCACACATAGAGAGTCGTAGATTTTTTGTTTAACATCTAATACAATAATTAAAGACATAAGATGATCCTCCTTGAAGAGACTTCGTGTTGATATAAGTTTCGTCCAAATCAGACTACCGAGCGAAAAGTTATGAGCAAAAAATTGACAGGGGGTCAAACTGTCATGAAAAACACCTACTCCTTCTACTGGTGCCGACTTGGGAGAATACTACCTCCATGCTTAGACTTCATCAATGATCCAAGTCCCATAGAGGTTGCCTAGGAGGGGAGGAGGAGTCCCTTTTGTGGCTTGGGAAATAGATAAACCATGTATGCACAATGAGCGGCCGAATAGACAACACTTCTGAGCACTTTGGAAGAGAAAGCAATGGAAAAAGGGAAGAGATACTCAAGAGAGAGAACCTGAAGTAACCTTCATTACCAATAGAGTGAGACTCCACTCTAATGCAACTCAAAATACTACAAACACAAGGGAGTAGAAGAGGTTTCATACATACAAGAGGGAGCAAAAGCTCCAAGACTACTCATAGAGAGAAAATAAACTAGAGAGAGGGACTCAAGAGTCTACATAAGAGAATATCTACAAGAGGGAGAGAAGGCTCATGGAAGAGGCTTGAGGAGATGAGAGCTACAGCAACATGAGGCCTAATGGTGGAAGAGATGATGAATAAGGGAGAGGAGGGCTCCTTTTATAGAGATTTTGTCACCCTCCTTCACCCATTTACAATTGCTGCCTATAGATTCCTTTCCCCATCAATCACATAAGCCCGTATGTCACCATCCATGTCCTTTTTGGCTACTCCTGCCATGTGTCCCATCAAAAGATGCTCAAGACTCTTAAAATATTGAGAAAGTCAAGAGTCTCCCCACATGGAGCCCATAGGGACCCTCTCTTTTCCATATGTCCACATCCTCCTTATTCCACATAGGAATTCTCTAAGGATTCCTCTTGACTCCACACTCCTCCACATGCCTTCCACATGCTTGGCCTGTGGCCTCTCTTATATTATTGGAACACATGGACATGAGCCCACCTCTTTATATGACCCACTCTTCCTATTTTCTAAAAACCCCATAATATCCCATACACAAATAACTCTCACCCCATACCAAGGTATTTATCATTCATACACATGGTATTTACAATGATCCATTCCAATCATCCTCTCAATCCCATACAATATCTTAGAAAATAGAAATAAGTGAGAGCCGCTAGGCTATCACTTGATACTCAAACTCTTATAAAACATAGAAGAAAACAATACCAATGCCAAATAAAAAATATCAATTTTTGGCATCACAACACCTATGCATCTAAGGATATCTTCAATTCTCCTTTGATCTTCTCTTGAATCTCTCCCTTAATTCTGCATGTCTTCCATCTAAATAGAGACTAGATGATCATTTAAGACTGGGTGGGGACTTGGCTTGTGCAATTTGAGCATCATCTATTGAGTGGGGATTTGTTGCCCCCATCTTTCAACTATTCATTGTGCAAAAGGAAGCAATGCTTTACAAAGAATGTATCATGGATCTTGTCATCTGATATATAGTAGGGATTACTCTTCTCAACTTTTCCAAAGAAGAGCAATAGTAGTTGATATGCACAAAAATGTGACCTAGCTATGCATGTATTGAATCTCATTTTCTTGCTTGAAATAATTGGTTTCAAAAAAAATCCCAATTAAGACAGTGAAATTACTAGGAAAGTGGGAGATACACAATTTGAACTATCTAGCTTGCCACATATAAGGTTGTGCGTAATAAAGAAGGAAATACGTTGTTTGAACATATTGAGTAAATCCTTGTGAGGCATCTTCATGTGCATGAGCTCTTTTCCTTTCTCGTGTTCCTTCCTCATTGGTAGTTATTTCTATATTGGTAGTTATTTCTATGTTTTCGAACATTTGATAGCCACTAACAAGTTATTTTGAACACCTTTTCAACCACCTCTTTTGGACAATGCACCAATTTTTTCACACCTCATTTCAGACAACAACAAGCATGAAAATTTGTGATAGGTGCATCCATGCACCTTTGCACAAAGTATAGACTCCCATATGTTTGCCACAATCTTGTATTAATTCTAGGATGAGGCGCAAGTGCCTACCACTTCATTGGTGATACGTACCAAGCAAAAGCATCTGCATGAAGCCCAAGTTGTAGATGGTGCACATAGCTATTTTAGTCCTTTAAAAAATCATTTTCACGTGTGCAATGTAGCAACAAGTATACTTGATCTCTCCCTTGAGCTTCTCATGCACCTCTTCCATTTGACTAAAGGGCCTTGCCTTTTCTAGTTTGCTCTCAACCTCTTTTACTCTCTAAGATGAAGCTACTGTTGTACCATATAAAGGCTACTTCTCTAGTTCCCCATTAAAAATAACTTATATTCTAAAGAATAAACTTGCTTTTGAATGAGCAAACCTGTGACTATGTAGAAAGGTCAGCTTGTAAAGACTTAGAGTTTAATATTGGAAAAGCAAGAGCAAATGCAATCCTTAGCTTCGACTCAAAAGCTAAGAGAACTCAGGTTGTTAAACAATCAAACAAGGTGAAAGGATTAACAGTGTGCTAGATGTTTTTAAATCTATTCAAAGCTCTCTATGTAGAATCTTATTTGTAATCCACTTTTCAAGTTGATCTCATTCCATAGGATGTCATGCTAGTCACATCCTACGAGATCAACATGTAAATGGGATTTCAAAAGGTTTACATCCTCATGATGGTGAGTACACTCATTGGTGTGATATGAATTAGTTTACAGTTAATATTGTATTGCTTTTATCTCCTCAATAGATTACAGTAGCTTGTTTTCCAACCCCTTGTCTCGCTATGTTGGAGAATCATTGAAGAAGATTAACAAATACCATTATAATGGGAATGCATGGAATTTATAGGGGAAGTATTGAAAGAGGTCAACCAAATGGTACCTAGCCATGCAAGCAAATTCTCCTTCCTTGGCATAACAAAAGCCAACATTTATTTGTGTCTTTCACATATCTAAGTATTCTTCTCACCACATCAAGGTGACTCTTGCAAGGCTTTTGCATAATTGACTCACCAGGCCCAAGGCATGACTCAAGTTCAGACAAGTGATGGTAAGATATATGAGACTTCCATCTTCCGGAACATAGTCACATCCTGCAAGTAGTACCCATCATCCCCATTAACCACTACCTATGGGTTGCCCTGTCGCACAGTGCGGATATGGCTGACATCCTTCATGATTGTGGTTGATACACAAAGGATGCACATGAATTTCACTTGGGGGATGACGGCTTGGCTCATGGAGTGAGGACACGCCTTTGCGATTGACTTTGTCTTTTAGGCTTACAGGACACATGGACAGTAGGTCTCTCGGATTGAGATTCATGACACAGTTCAACCCTCCTGCTCACCTCCACCACCCTTACCGGAGGATGGTGTGTGGGGCAAACAATTTTCCACATCATTGCCTGGACCATCTAAGTCACTCGATGTAGTCAAGTGATAAGAGGCTAGCCGATTTCTCAAATGGCTACTCTAGTAGCCATTTTGTAGGATATTATATTCACGTTAACCACTGTTTGGGAGCATGGTACTCCCGATTCGAGAGCGACTATTGAAAGGCGGGAGCATTTCTACTAGGCATGGCTGACAGGAATTTTCTACACCCTTTTCGTGAAGGGTATTTTCCAGATGCATAGACCACCACCTTGGTTGCTGGCTCCTGTTTCCAAATCTCTCTAGCTGGTGAGCCACAAGATTTAAAAACAGGTGGCTTTCTTATAGCTAGCAACCGGTTTCTCTTCTGTATTTGCATCGACACCTCCTTTTGGAAGTTGTTTGTATGGGTTTTTGCAAAGCATTAATAGAATTTACATTTTTCTCAAAAAAAGAAAAAGATGCCATATAAATAAAATGTAAATATAGGTGCCAAAAAAATTATATGGCAAAAAGTGCACACAATCCTTGTCAAAAAACACTTAAAGTACATAGAAAAACCCAAGTATATCAACACATCGGTATACTTAATAGATGCTTGCAAGCATAACTATCCCATGTCGTGTGCCAATTGATGATACAAAAGTATCAAAAAATAGTACATGCAAGTGATAAAGGACATTTGAAGTAAAAACCCAAGTATATCAAAAAATAAATACATTTTATGTATGCCTACAATCATGTCTATCCCATGTTATATGAGAATCAATGATAGAATCTACATGAAATCATCTTGAGGTAAGAATGATCTATGGATAACATCATGATGAATTAGATTAGCCTTCAACTCTGCAATGAAAACATTGTATGTGTTTGCAAGGCATATAATTTCCCTCGTTGTGACTCTAATAGCAAAAGTACGAGATGGAAACATACAAATGTTCACAACACTATATCCCTTCCTTTTTTGAATGGATCCATAATATTGTTAACACGTCACTTATACCTTTTCCATTTTCAAACTCTTGTTTGCTTTCAACTTGTGCTTGCAATATTTGAACTCTTTTTGCTTTCAAGTCATACATGTAATGTTTGATCTCTTGCCATCCTATTAGTATGCTATCTTTCATCTCCATTTCAAAACGGGTACCATCAACCACATTCATCATGTTTTTGTGTTGGTTCTAAGATTGCTTTTTGTGGCTTTATGTAGTGACCCTATCTTCTCAAACTCCACACATAAAAATCAAAACACTTGCTCTTTAATTTCGAGCAGGAACCATTACACCCCCCTTACATTTCCCAATTGGTGTAATCAGGTTATTGCAGTTTCCCTTGGTGTCTTGCAAATATTTATTGCCTCAGCTCTTACCGTATGGCTTTATTTCTTAGGCTTATTTACGTCTGTCTCAATAAATCTTGTTACCATGGCACTTGTCTATTGAGTCATCACTTTGAAACTTTTCTATTGGTTTTCTATTTTGCAATTGTTGACCTTGTTCTTGGCAAGTAAGACATTCTAAAAGATTGATTAATTCCCTAATAAAGCCGCATCTTCACTATTCTTAGCTCTTCATGAAGGCATCTTCATGCCCCTCCACGCTGCATCGTGACCATGTTTGCATCTCTTGCATTTTCTTTTGCATCCCTTGGTATTAGAGACCCTCGTTTCAAGATCCTCCATGCTTGAAACATGACTCACATGCTATCCCTTCAAGAATGTTTTTGCTTTGGAATGATTGCTAAACTAATGTAGTTAGCTCAAATATTATTTCTTCATACAAACCAATCTTTTTCTTTTTATTGGCACAAGATTGTAGTTGGATGATGTCATCAAATCTAGGCCATCGTTGTGTTTTCAAACTTGTAGCCTTGAAAACACATGACATCCAGCATCGGGGACTGGGACGATTGACCCATGGATCTAGGCCTAGACGGCCCTCTAGATCTTGGTCTATAATTGATGTCACATTCAGATCTGGGTCTATAATTGATATATCACAAATCTGGGTCTATAATTGATATATCACATTCAGATCCCAAATGATTTGGAACTTGGATTTTAGACCTCAAAATACTCTTGGATTTAACATTGCAAAATTGTTAGAGTCAAATCTAGCCTAAAACACCTAAGCATTAGAGGCTTCTTTGAAGCATGTTTTGGAATCTATTTTTTGTCATTTGATGATTTACAACCTATTTGTGCTTCATTTCTCTTTGAATGTCTCCACAATAGGTGGCACAAATTTGTGCAAACAGCTGGTGATCTCTCCATTCAAGTGCCCATATTAACTACACTAAATAGTAGAGCAATCTAAAACTTGGCAATTGCTTGAGATGGAGCTCTATATTATAGCAATATGTAAATTCTATAGGTTGTCTTTTGAATATGGAAATTTGCAACAAGGGAAATGCCACCCATGAATAAGATGTTGCATTTGGAGTGCTAATAGCCTTCCTTACAATTCAATTGCCAATTACATTATGACCCATGATGTGTAGGGGACATTTGAAAAATGAATAGATACTAGTAAATAATTCGAAGGAAGATTTGATTATATCATGGAAAACATTTAGAAGCTTATCTTATTGAGACTAGCTTCACAGGGATGATTCTATCAATAGAACTATCTCGAGAGTTACACTGATTCAAGTTCTTGCAAATTGGTGATACTGGCTTCAAGGATGGTTTGATTGATGAAACTATTATGAGAGCTATACCAATTCAAGATCCTGCAATCCTATCCTACAACTTGTAACACAAGCTTCAAGGATGGTTTCATTGATGCAACTATCCCAATTGGAAGATAGAATTATTCAATGCATCTGAATAGGATCCCAAAGCAAAATTGAAAAACAAAGCCTTTCAATGCCATCTCGCTCTGTGTGTGTGTGTGTCTCTCTCTCTCTCTCTCTCTCTCTCTACCTATCTATCTATATCTATATCTATATATGTATCTCCTCCCCCCTCTCTCCCTCCCTCCTCGCTCCCCCCTACCTCTGTGTGTGTGTGTGTGTGTGTGTGTCTGTGTCTGCACATGCGTGCGCACACACATCCCTCCCTTCCCTCTCCCCCTCCCTCCCTCGCCCCCCTTCTCTCTCTCTCTCTGTCTCTGTCTCTCTGTCCCCTCTCTCTCTCTCTCTCTCTCTCTCTCTCTCCCCCCCCTCCTCCCTCCCTCCCTCCCTCTATTTTATATTTGATACCATCCAGAATAACTTGCTGGATCTCTCTCTCTCTCTCGCTCTCTCTCTCTCTCTCTCTCTCTCTCTCTCTTCTATATTTGATACCATCTCAGAATAACTTGCTGGATCTCAGAACTACTCAAAAATCAGTTGATGATAAAAATTTGGAGCTTAGACATTGGTGACTTTTCAAATCCCCAAATCTTGCCTCCAAGATCTAGACTAGCTAAAACCATATCTCAGATCTTGGTTCCCTTTCAAATCTTGCCCTGATTTTGGACTGAACCCTACCTTCAAGAACAAGGCCATAACTTTCAATCCCTAGCTTAGATGAAGACTAAGTAAAATGGGAAAATGGTCAACTCGTCAAGCTCCACTAGCTTGTCACATCCAAACCTTCAAAAAACCATTGTATGCTCAAAAATACAATCTTCAACAATCATAACATAACACGTTGCATGGAACTTCATTCAACCCCATAGTAAATGGCAAGTGTTGTGCAAATGCAATAATGTGAGCAACCCCAGACCCATAAGTGCACATTCATAAGCAAGGTAGTTGGACCGTCATGATTGTGTAGCCCAGAAAGATAAAACATAACAAAGATTGTGTAGCCTACAAAGATAAACATAACAAATACACAATTGAACCCTCTCTTTAGGTCCTCAACCCTTGACTCAAGTCCATAAACTCTCTATCCCCTTCTTCCTAGTTCATTTCCTCTCATGATGATGATGGATTAGCCTTGCTCTTTGAAGTCTCTTATTATGCTCTCACGAGCTTTCTTCCTCTTCCTCTCACCATTTGTAATATCTCCTCGGTTGTCACTGTTAGCTCTTCTTTCCCTACCACCATCCATCTCCCTTATATATTTTACTCTCATCTTCTCTTGTAGGATACTACTATATGTCTTGGCCTCACCCTTTGATGAAGGCATGAACTCACATCACCTTTTCAAGTGGTAATACTTTGTTTGTGCAAGGCATATTTTGAAATCCTTTAATTCAGATTCTTGTCATTATGATGGCTTGTTACACACTATCGCATGTAGTGGAAATTGGTTGATGGATCCCCCATACTTTGATGTACTATTTTTATCATTGTTACTATATGGAATATACAAAGGGTGGATGCCATAATGTATGCAACCATGTCATTATGCAAATGCATTGGCAGTCCTCCCCCATAATGTATGCAATCACCTCAATGTGTAAATGCATTGGAGCTCCTCCCCCACCCTTATGTACCATGTCAGCAATTGCAATACTTTAAAATCTACAAAGGTTGCTTCGTATGATCTTTATATAGAATTAATTGTTTCATCCTAGACCTCGACAATATGAGCAAGTCATAATGAAATTAATAGCCCAAATAGCCATGTTGACATTATTTCCTTGTTTGTCACTATAACTAAAAATGTGCTATCCCAATGCTAGGAGGGATAAGCTTGAACACCCTCTACACTAGTCAAGATTGTGCCGAGAAATGATTGCCATTCGATACACTGTACTTGCCCTTCTTATTTTACTAGACTAGCTTAATTAAGATGATAAGTCGTGTAAAGCTTAGGGACATAATATTCTTAATGAGTGATATTACTTGCAACTAAAATTATAATTTATATGATAAGCATTACCAAGAGTATTGTTGGGTTATGATGTCTTTTTAAGTTGCGTTTTCCTATCCTTTCTTAAGGATATGAGAGAGTTTGAAACAATTAGCTTTAGAGCTTCTAGTCACTATTCAAATTTTTAGTGGTCACAGTCATTTTTTAAGAAGTGTGGTCAATAAGCTTCACAAGTCCTTCCCAACCTATAGCATTGAATATCTTGAGAAAATACTTAATAGGTTGGAACCAAGCTATGAAATGATCTTTAAGAGTCATGATGGCCTAAGAAGTAGCTTTTAAGGTCAAGTTTGTCATATCACTTGCCTTATCACTGAAATGATTGTTTAAGAGTCATGATGGCATGAGAAGTAGTTTTTAAACTCAAGTTCGTCCTATCACTTGACTTACCCCTAATGTGTGCATGCACACATGCGCGAGCATGTGTGTGTGTGTGTGTGTGTGTGCACATGCACACACACACACACACACACACACATAAATGAACGTGCATGCGAACGTGCACACACACTTTTTTAAAAATAGTGAAAGCACACACACACACACACAAATGAACATGCACGTGTGCTTGCACGCACACACACACGTAGACACACACACATGCACATGCACACGCACACACACACACACACACACTTGAGACTTCCCTATGTCGACAATCATATGTGGATTTGAATAGAGAGGGCTAGTATGAGTAATCAACCTTACAACATCCATATGTGGAATTTTAAAAAAATGATCATTAGTCTCTCACCTTTTTCCAATTAAATGAGGTTTAAAAATATTAGTTGAATTGAGATGTCTATATTTGGCTTTTCTCTACATAGAGCAACCATATGTGGATTATTAAAAAAAGATATGTAATTAAGAGCAATCAATCTAACATCAATCATACATGGATTAAAAAGAGAAAGCAAGCAACCTTATAGAGATCTTTTAGTTTGCATCTCCACTTTCCATCCTTAAGTGATTGGAGGTAAGTTTTGTTTTTCCCCCAATAGGGGGCCCTCTTTGGCTTTCATTTATTTACCATCTTCATGTTACATGTAAAGCCTATAGGCGTTTGCATTCTAGCCCCAATGAGGCTTGTCTTTGAGGGCATTTCTCTTCAAAACCAACACTTCTTGTTGTCATCATCTTCATGGTGCAAGCTTCAATCAACATGCGCTTACATTGTAGCACCAATGAGGCAAGGGTTTGAGGGCCACTTCCTTATTTCTTATTTCATGATGTTTTGAGATTATTCCATAATAGACAACAATGTGATGACATGGGCTTTGTAGCTTGTACGTTGCTTCTACAATATCTTCCCTCTTGACATTCTGCTTTGTAACTTCTACTTTAATACTATAATATCTTAGCTCTTGCTATCCACCTCGAACTTAGTGCTTGCATTTGCATCTCAATGCCATTTTAAATAGCACGATACATGTTGAATAGCTATTTTGCTATAAGAAACAATACATGTCCATTACATGCTTTATTAAAATATTAAATCTCTTTTGATGGTTAGTTGGCATTTTGAGACATAGAGGTGTGACTTTGAGAATTTGAGTGTATTATGATGTGGATGCCCAACAAAAGCAGAATGCTCATTTGCATGATGTAAAATATACATGAACCTTTGTACATGAGAGAAAGAGGTAAATACTACCTAGATACAATTTGGCACCTAACCAATTGAATCATGCTCCTTTTAATCTCCCATAACGCTATGCAAGAGAGAGAGAGAGAGAGAGAGCCATTGAACATCATGACACTATTGCCAATTCTCCTTGAAGGTGCAAAGTACGTGCGCGTGCACGCACGTGTGCGCATGCACACACACACACATGCACAAGTCATACCTTTCCAAATGTGTGTCTTAATATTCCAAAAGGTAAACATAAACATGTGCATCATGTAGGATCTTTCAATGGACAACTAACCTTTTTAGAATAGTGCACCACGATTTTGCAACCTATCTATGTGTGATTCTTGCAAGGGAAGTAGCTAGGGCAAGGGGTCTCTCTCTCGCTCTCTGTCTCTCTCTCTCATGCCTAGTTAATGTTGCAAGCTTTGGAGTGAAACTATTAGATAGTCACATGTTCTTGGAGAGATAATAGTATTTGTACTTAATAGATCCTTGGGTTTCTCATGGAGATTAAAAAACATCTCTCTCTCTCTCTCTCTCTCTCTCTTTCTCTCTCTCTCTTCACAAGTCAACATACACAAAAGGACCCCTCTACCATCTACACACACAACACCCCCCCTATCCCTACTCACTTGTCCACCTACAACCCAACCCCTATATATGACTCTTGATGTTTAAGTGGTTTGTCTTGTTATTCTTCTTATAGGCTTTGTGGACATTCAACAACCATAGGTTTTGTTATGCACATGCTCGAATAACTAGGAGCTTGAGGTGAGAATCCAAGTTTGGGAAGAAAAGAGAAGGAAGGAGAGGGAAGGGGACTACTAAGAAAGGGACAATTGAGAAACATAATAAATGTGAGAGGCTGAGGATGGGAAATGGGGATGTGAGAGGGCAGGTGTACAAAAGGAAGGGACTACCCAAGAGGCTAAACACACACACACACACAAATTTTGATTAGTAAATGTATCTCACAAAAACACTTATTTCTTTACACACACACACACACACACACACACACACACACATGTATACTTCCCTAACTATGAATTATTCTTTTAAGTAACCCTTCGTGAAATCTCTCCTTTACACTATCTTTTTAATCAACCCACACACCAAGCACACTAATCCTCCCATACCTTCACTAATCCCTTCTCAACCCATGCACTCGTTCTCTCCTTAGTCCACTTGTGACTTAAACTTTATATATATATAGAAAATCTAAGAATTCATATGGTTCTCTATATTCCTAGGTAAAGTGATAACAAGCCGGGTAAAACAGGCATTACCTGTCTACCCAATCGTAACTATGATGTTCTAACATCTAGTTTGTTTGGATGGTGGTAGGTAAGTGGACCTTGACCTCGAAACGTGGACTGGTTGAGGACTCGACATCTTTTTTCAATATCATGTTTGTCAAACTCAATATTATTGAAAATTCTTAATTTTGGTGAAATTTTTTACAAACTTTGGTTATCGCATTTTTCAACTTAGATGTCTTAACCATTTTTTTTCTTATATGTTTCCCTTAAAAAAAAACTTTTTATCCAATTGATGGAATTAATCGTATGGCTCAATTATTGATGGGACTTTTTAATCTAAACACACACACCACACATGGGCGCACACACGCACATGCACACACGCACACTTTTTTTTGGGGGTGAAAACACGCACATACACATGCACGCACGTGTACACATGCACGTACACGTGTTTAACCGATGTTCCCAAAGAACTTTTACCTTTATAGATATGTACATGAACTTGCAACTTTGGAGCTTCTAGGTGTTTCTAAGAAAATTCCAAGTTCTGGGAGTGAATTTGACCAAAAACATATATAGAATTTTGCTCCTAGATGGATAGATTTGAGAAATTGAGGTTGCATTGCATCTAGTCTTGCTAGCTTACAATGAACACTGACAATAAAGAATCCTTGAGACCCCTGCAGGGTCGCCCGGGCAGCCTGTGTTAGGAGGGATATTTTCTTCAGAGAATGGAGGGGCTCTCCCTTATTCTCACAGAGTCTATAGCAGGACCGATCAGCCTCCTGCCTGGTTTCTATCCAGTGTGTATGGAGGTATTTAGTTAACCCATTTTGGGTGACGATGACATGCATGATGTATTCCGGCTTTGAGCGAAGAACGTGCGACGATGCCATGCATGATGTATTTCCACTCTGAGCTAGCTACTGTGGTGGGTATTTTTCATACGCATTAGATGGGGGGGGGGGGGGGACGATGTGCGAGAGACCGGATCCGAAAGTGTGGTTAGGGGGAGGGAAAGAAGCCAAGGGCAGGAAAGGTTTCTTGGATAAGGTCAAGGAGAAAGGGTTCGGGAAGGCCGGCCTGCAAACAAAGGGGACAAAATGGGGCATTTGTTGTTTATGGGAAGGGGGGGGGATGTCCTCCAAGGGGAGTCCGATTTACACAAGGACGAAAGGGGTTCTTGACTGTGCCCTTCAAACACCCCTCTTCACTTTGCCTGGTCTTCATTTTTTGTTGGAAGAGCTCTGCGTCGCCATAGCCAACCTCGCATGGCTTTCCATCGTTCCCCTTCCTTCCTCCTCCTCCTCCTCCTCCTCTCCTCCTCCTCCCTCTCCCTCAGCTTCGCCTCCGTCTTCTTCGAGGAGAAATTCGAAGGTATTTCCGTTTCCGTTCGCTCTTCTGCCTGTTTTTCGTCACCCCTTTCTCCTTTCCTGCACCGCAATCCATCAGCTTCGAGCTCCCGACTCGCAACGGACGGATCCATGGTGTACCTGCCGGCAGCTGAAACGGCAAAATGCAACGGGATTCCGGGATCCATGGTTTCCCGTTGCATTTTGCCTCTGCTTCCTGCTCACCTTTTGTTGTTGTACCCCGTTGCTTTTCCGCCTCTCGATGCTCTCCTTGCTCTTTGTTGTGACTGTGTTTGCATTAGCTTTCGGTTTTGCATTCTCCTATGTGTTGTGTGCCTCTGCACTTGAGTCCATCAACTACGATTCTGCAACTGGATCTATGACTTCCCTTCAGCAATTGTCTCGTGCGCCAGTTTTCCTGCACCTGTGTATTCTAGCATTGTGCGTCTTCTTTCCCTGGAATTGGTTCCTATTGCAGTTATGTGTATATCTGCACTTAGATCCATCGATCCGTCGAGCTACTCGAGCTGCAATTCCGTCTCCCCCCCCCATCATTTTGCATACGTAGCGCCCGCCCGCGCATCCTAAGGTGCATCGAGCACCTATGGCTGCTCTTCACTACTCTTTGTCTGCCCTCTCCCCGTCTGGATGGGAGCTCTAAGAATCGACCGCCGAATGATAGATCCGAGAGCTTATTGTTGACTATGCGCTTGTTTGGTGGATCGGATCCGCCAGTTTGGAACCCTTAATTTCGACGGTGATCCGTGAATTGGTCTTTCTTGTTTCGTCACACAATGGCACCTTGGTATTCTGCTTGATCTGGTCTCCCTAGGCACATTCTGTGTATCACTGTTTAAAAAAGACTTCTCTTCACCAGAACTGGCCGAAAATGTACAGTGATGTGAGCTGATAACCCAGCGCAGATACGAGCAATGAGTATTCTTTCAAGCCGGTACTCAGGTTCAGGCTGGCGGCTTTAATATTTTCTTCCGTAGATCCGTGATCGGCACCGGCATCCGTAGATTTTGAGCAGCATTGGCTTTGCTAGTTCATCTTGGGAAATCCGCTTTAAATTTTGTGTGTATATTTTTTTCGAACCTCAGTTCGAAATTTTTCGTGCTCGAGTTTCCTGCCGCTCCTTGTTTTGACACGTCTTGTTTCTACCAACTTGCCAAGATGGCTGGGAAAATCGTTGGGTAAAGTCAGACTGGAAGAAAAGCGAGGATGCTGCTGGAGAATGGGTGCACACAGCCGGAAAGTGGCATGGTGATCCAAATGACAAAGGTACATGTAATTTTTCATTGCGCATCAAGTAGCTCGATGATTGGTTGAGCTCTACCACGCATCCTTAGTAGAGAGCTGGTTTCCCTGTACCAAATTTTCTGATTGTATGGTCGCTTTTTAACAGGAATTCAAACATCTCCAGACTCCCGTTTTTTTGCCATTTCATCTGAATTTCCTGCATTTAGTAACGAGGGGAAGAATCTTATATTCCAATTTTCGGTAAAGCACGAGCAAGATCTTGACTGCGGTGGGGGCTACATTAAGTTACTGAGTGGCGAAATTGATCAATCAAAATTTGGTGGGGAAACACCCTACAGGTATTGTCGAATGCTTCCATCAGAATCCATTCACCTCTTTAGGATGCTTCCATTGACGTCATGTTGTAGTTTGGGATCTATCTAGACCATTGTTGCATGTCGATGATATGTGTACACCTTATATTGACCGGGTGCATCCTGTATTTGCAGTATTATGTTTGGACCGGACATTTGCGGTTACAGTACGAAGAAGGTCCACGCTATTCTTTCATACAAGGGGAAAAATCACCCTATTGAGAAGGACATTGCCTGTGAAACAGATAGACTCACACACGTGTACACTCTGGTCATAAGACCTGACAACACATACAGCGTGTTGATTGATAACAAGGAGAAGCAATCGGGCAGTTTGTACAAGGATTGGAAAATGTTGCCACCTGAGAAGATCAAAGATCCCAATGCTAAGAAGGTGAGATTTCTTTTCAGTAATTGTGTCATTGGGTTCACGTTTATCTCTTACAACATGAGTTTGGGCATGTTCCTGGATTCATCGAGCTGTGTGTTGAGTTGTGTGGCATGCATGTTGCAAGCATGCATTGCTTAGTTTGTGGTTATTCTTAATGCTTGTGCAGCCTGAGGACTGGGATGACAAGGAGTACATTGATGATCCAGAGGATACAAAGCCTGAGGTGATCTTATATTTGTCATTTTGTGGCTTATTCCTGCATTTGTGAGCTGTAATGTGAGGTGGTTTGAAGATTCTGTCTTCTGTAGAGTCTATATTAACATTTAGCTGCTACATGTAGGGGTACGATGATATCCCAGCTGATGTAACAGATCCTGAAGCTACAAAGGTGGGTTCTTTGTGCTTTAGAAGGGAGCATATAACTAATGCTAGAAAATCTAGCGTGAAACTATTGCTCTTTCTTATGAGGTGCTATTTACTGTTATACTGAATGTTCTTTTTAACCTCAGCCCGATGATTGGGATGATGAAGAGGATGGTGAATGGAAAGCTCCTACTATTCCCAACCCTGAGTACAAAGGTCCTTGGAAGCCTAAGGTAAATGTCTAAGGATTTACCATGTTAAATCAATCAGTATGTTTGCGGTTTTATCTTCATGTGCAGTTTTCTGTCATCCTCAATTCCAAACAGCAGAATTTGTGGAATAGCGCAGCACAGGTCCTTCTTCTATGCATGTGTTGAGGAACACTAAGCATAGCGTTCTCCTAAATTAGTTGCATCCGTGGGCTCTGTTTGCCACCTGCCTTGCCAGTGTGTGTGGTTTTCATTTCTGATCATGTACTTTTAAAAAAGCACGTGTTCATGCCCTGGGTTATTAAACTTCCAAAGGCTCATATATTGTGGCAAAAGCATAATCACTATGAAATGTTTAACTGAAACGGCTTCAGCGTTGCAGAAATGTTTCATTTTGAAACATTTCAAGGAAACATTGAATTAGTTCACTCACTCTGAAACGGTTATACATGTGTGTGTGTGTGTGTGTGTGTGTTCCACTTTGGACAGCTATGAATGTACATTTGTCTAATGAAATATCTCTTTTATAAAAAAAAGTTGTTACCATCACATTATATATGAGATATATAATATATCAAACAACTGAAATGTATGTAACTTTTGAAATACATACATACATACATACCTTTATTTTTAAACGTACATAATATATATAAATGTTTGAAAGTAAAGCATACCTCCAGGCCAATGGACACTATAATGGGAGGTGATACTAGGCAAGTTGTCAATGAACTTCTGTTTTGCCCAGTCGTCTTGATCTTCTCACAAACACTGCAGCTGGGACCTTGTAGCTGTGCACAGCGCCCTGCCATCAAAGGATTGGAAAAGCTTTTCAAGGAACAGCTACCTATCCCATAACCTTTAGTCTATAGAGGTGTCAGGATTCGTAAACTCATCTATTTTGTACTTGTGAGTGAGGCAAATGTGCGAGTCCACAGGCTCCTACAGACCAGCAGGCCTCAAATTACCAAACATGTCCTCTAGACATGGTTAAAACTGGAGCATTCCCTTCCAGGAGCAGCTGTCTTATTGTTTAGCCCTGTGTGTTCAGCTCTGTGTGAAGTGGGAATGTCATGAAGCACTGACCATGTCAGGAGCCCATACAGCAGCTGGAAATTTAGGTTACATAACTCAAACCAGAAATGTTTTCGCTGCCTTCATGTCCAACATATACTCCCAACTCATGAGTGCATTCTTTCTTGGCTCCTGATACATGAAAGAGAACAGGCTGAAAGGTATAATCCTTGTTTGCAATGCTTCGTACATCCTCAAATTTTCTGTGTATGATTTCTCGAGCCCATAGTTTTACCTACACTGGATTATTTCGTAGTTTGTCTACTATTTTCTCTTCTTAAGGCAGCTAGTTATCATATAATCTTTGATATGGTAGAACTTAGACAACCCCTTCTCAGGCTCCAGTGGCATTATTTTATACTATTGTGCTTCACTTAATCCGGCCACCATCTGAAGGCTCTATGTAGCTCTCTCTCTCTTCAATAATCTATATAATTGGTGTTTTGTCTGCAAGATTGTTATGTCAATGGTCCTGTTATTGATTTTTTTTTCAAGGTACATCAAGAAGACATGACTGATTGTTTAAATATATTATCTATGTGTTTGAATGCTGATTTACAATGTCCATTTGTAGAAAATCAAGAACCCAGCATACAAGGGAAAGTGGAAAGCTCCAATGATTGATAATCCAGGCAAGTTTTCTACACGATTCTTGCATACAAGTGCTCAATCAAGTTCTTTTCCTAAAGAGCAGTAAGATGGAAGAGCTTATCCTTTCAAAGTCTAGTGGCTTATAGATGGAGTTACTAATATGTATGTTGAAATTGTATACTTGAAGAATCAGAATTTTTAGATTTTAATACCTTCACAACGCACACATGTAAATCTTTGAGTCCTTATGGCAGCATTTGTCGTCTCTTCAAGCTGTTGAATAACTCACATATGTATGCTTGAATGCTACTTGACTTCGCTAGTGAATAATTTTAACGTGTATTGTCTTCCATATTATTTTGTACGACAGATTTTGAGGATGACCCTGAAATCTATGTGTTCAAGGACCTCAAGTATGTAGGCATAGAGCTATGGCAGGTATGATGATTGCTTGCTGGTTCTGCAATTGCTTTGTGGTGTAAGAAAAAGCATGTGGCTGACAAGTTCTCTTGCAGGTCAAAGCAGGGTCACTCTTTGATAACATCTTGGTCACTGATGATTCTGAATATGCCACAAAATTTGCTGAAGAGACTTGGGGGAAACTTAAGGAGGCAAGATAATTGCATTTTCTGTAGTGACGCATTCCTAGTGTGTTTGTGTCCTTTTGAGTTTGCAAAATGTTACTATATTTGTCGTGTTTACAACCACTGCATGCCAGCCAGTGCATCAATAAGGCATTTTTTATTTCACTTATGTTTTTTGTTTTTCCTGGACAGGCTGAAAAGAAAATGTTTGATGAGGAAGAGAAGAAAAAAGAAGAGGTGAGGCTCTAGTATTGGCCATTGTGACTTGCCTGAATATTTTGGCTGGTTTAATTGACTTTTTGTGGATTGAATGCTGAGTTAAAGATTTGCAATGCACACGTATTTACCATGTGCTATCAAGGTAACTGTTGGCCAGAGGGTGCCATCATGCAGAGTCTTGGGTAGTCAATAGCTGCTCAATGTCAAGCATGGGTATATCTGTCTTCTATGAAAATCATTAGTTCAGAATAAATGCTACTGCACCAATTACGTGTTGTAGAAATGTTGTCATATCCTCAATTGTATTAGATTACAGCTGTGGATGGGCTATTGCTAGTTTGCTCCGCAGCTGTAGCTATGCAGTCAGAGGGTGAAACGTCTCAGTGCTCTCTAAAGGGGAAGGGAAAGATTGCTTTGTATATGATTGCGGAGCGTTGCTTTACTCATAGATTTGCAAGATGAAAAGCGACATGTACAATATTGCTTTAGCTTTACTCTCGAAGTATCTTTCTTTTTGTTTTTACACTTTACTTATTTCGTGCTCTCTAAAACCCCCTTGTTTTCTTGGTCCCTTTTCGCTCTCCTCCCCACCTCGCTCACTGTTCTTTTGTTGGTCTCACAAAAAACTAATGTGTAGGATTGGATATATACGTGGTCTGATGAAGGTATATAGATGTTTTGATTATCCCTTAGGCTGCTTGTGGTGATATGCCATTTTACTCTGTTGATTACAGGAAGCTAAGAAGGATGATACAGATGATGATGCTACGGATGATGTAAGTTTTTTAGTCACAGAATGATTATGCAAATAATTAAACCAGTGTAGCTCATGTTCTCATTCACTAGTATTGGTTCTTGTTGTCTAATGTTATTGTGGGTGGAATTGTTCCCTCTATCAAAGTCGGTTAGAGTACTGGTGGATTTTTTATTGTGTGTCCTGTGTACGTTGTAATTCCAGCCGATCTGTGGGAAGCCTTTTAGTCACAGAATGATTATGCAAATAAGTAAACCAGTGTAGCTCATGTTTTCATTCAGTAGTATTGGTTCTTGTTGTCTAATGTTATTGTGGGTGGCATCGTTCCCTCTATCAAAGTCAGTTAGAGTACTGGTGGATTTTTTATTGTGCTTATTGTGTGTCCTGCATACGTTGTAATTCCAGCCGATCTGTGGGAAGCCTTTTGTGGGATGGGAAAGCTCTCTATCATAGTGTTAGGGTATCACAAAGTTTCTTGGCGGACAGCGTTGTCTCTACTTGTGTGTTTTAAGTGTAACTGTATTGATATGGGAAAACATGATGCCAGGACGAGCAAGAGGAGCCTGAGGAAGACGATGCTGAAGAAGATGATGCTCATGTAAGTCTGAAGCCTTGATATCCACAACTTGGATATGTTCTTACCTGTGTTCATTAAAGCATTCTGCCCTTTTGTGTATTTTGTTTGTTTGACCCCTTTTATGTGTATTTTACAGGATGAGCTATAAAAAAAATCAATCAATGGGAGAGCGTAGGAGTAGCAGCATCATTGGAAAGTTTGTCGCAGCAAAGTTATTTACCTCCCAATGACTCACATGTTTTAGGTTGAACAGTAACCACCATGACGGTGGAAATTTTCCCTGGGAAAGCCCTTTTCACTTACTACTGAGTGAGTTTCTTTGAGGAAAGAAACTCTAACGTGGCAGACTTAGTGCTTGGTTGATGCGGCATTTTAGACTGCTTTAGGCAAACAGTGTTAACCCATATTGATGGCAAATTTATTTGATCAGAAAGACAACAGCATGTCAGAACTTTTGGGTATTAATGGAATGAGCCTCTGAATGCCTATATTTTGGTGTGAGTGTGGTTCTTCAATTGCTCACTTCAGGTTCTCTTTTGTTGGTGCTGCTAGACTTCAGAAGGAACATGAAAACTTTTTCACGTTGTCCTGGATTGTAGAACTAGAAGTACAATGATTACATATTTTGGTCGATTCCTGTTTGTCGTGACTTGATGTTCATGAGGTGCAATAATTTTCCCAATATTTCTTTAAAAGAGATCTGAAAAATATTAAAATGAGGGATCCTTTACCAAAATTTGCAACAACTTTTGTCTGTCTACGCGCTGTCGGATATTTTCTACTTAACTGGCTTCCATAACCCAAACAGGTGAAGTCAACCCTGTTTTACAGTCATGCATAATAAGACATCCGTTTAAGGTGCCTCCATTCTCAACCGATGGC
This sequence comes from Dipteris shenzhenensis, assembly GCF_047967505.1. Lineage (NCBI taxonomy): Eukaryota > Viridiplantae > Streptophyta > Polypodiopsida > Gleicheniales > Dipteridaceae > Dipteris > Dipteris shenzhenensis. The sequence goes on along the minus strand of NC_141617.1, from coordinate 20,433,972 downwards.
CGTTCATTCGCTTGCATTTGGGTGTTAAAAGCTCAACCTGGTCGCTAGTTATGGAACTTGAATGGTAGGTAAAATGAATTTGAGTTTGTAATAGCATTAAAGGTTATGTTTCTCCTTGAAGTCACGAGCTTAAAATGGACCCTAGTGCGGCTGGTGAAAAGTTGTACAAAATTTAGAAAGAGAAACGTCAGCATGCTATTTTGAGTTTTTGATAGTCTGTGGTTGACATTGAGAGCTAGGCAGTGCCTACATTTTACTTACATTTTGTGTGAGGGTGATATAATGCAAGGGAAGCTAATGAGAGAGCAACAATAGACTGGTCAGTTTTCGAAACACACATAATGTTGTGGTAAAGGGAGGGAGAGAGAGAGAGAGAGTGAGCATCATGTTACCTAAAGCAAAAGAGTGATAGTAACTAGTGAATGAAGGGGAGATTCAAAAAGGTTTATTTTATGAAAGAGCAAGAAGAAAAGGGTTGGTGAGCACACACGGCATCATTTCATGTGCTGAGAGTCAAAAGAATGAGGGATGCCATTAGGAGAAAGAGGACACGAGGACACATGGCATCATTACATGTATTTAAGAGGTGGGACATGGACACATACCATTATTCCATGCTTTCCAATCCCTAAAAAGGGGAATCCCATTCTTGTTACCAGGGCCTTCAGGCCACCCCTGCATTAGTTTCTCAAAAGGATTTGATCTCAAGACACTAGAGTTTTTGCAAGTCTGCTGGGTTTGTTTGCAATCCAAGTATCCCTTTTCTTTTTGCCGCTTGTTGGAAGATTCACAAAACTCCAGAAAAGCCAAGATTTATTGTAGCCGCTTGTGAGACTACTTTGACGGATGTCTCTAAATGGCTAAGCTACTGCTCCAAAGCCATGTTGCCTAGTGTACATGAACTTTGGAGGGACTTATTAAAGGAGGCAGATGTCCACTCGCACTCGAGGATTTTTGTTGTAAAATTTTTTAATTCCTCTCGAAGCATTCAGGAAAAAGAGTCTCCTTTTCTCCTTCAAACCTATGATTTTACTGCGCTTTACACAAAGATCAAGTTGCAAGACCTGAAGTTTAGAATAAAAAAGTTAGTGGCCGAAGTTTTCAAGCAGAGATTTGACAAAGATAGATGCAAAGTGTTAAAAGTTGAGAAAACAGCTTTATGCATTGACTTTTTGGGCTAAAATATAAAGATCATGACATTGGTTCTAAAAAGAAAAGATACACAAAGGTAGTAAGTGTTGAAGATGTTTGCTCTCAAGTAGATTTTCTTTTAGATAATCTTTACATCACCCTAGGCCATTCTTTGTTTCAACAAATTATAGGAATCCCCATGGGCACTAATTGTGCTGCCTTTTTAGCAAACTTTTCTCTTTTCACTTATGAATTTGAGTTTATGCAACGTCTTATTTCTATCAATACCAGCCCTATCATTTTACATAACCTTAGCCAAGTTAGGCATTTTATAGATGATTTATTTGTACTATATGTTCCCGACTTTTAAGACTTTATTCACAAACACGCTTGTGCTTTTGGAGAAGTAATCTATCCGTGTGACTTTTGTGAACTGAACTACACTTCAAGAGGGGATTCTTGTCTTTTCTTAGATCTTAGACTTTCTCAATCTACCATAGGATTATAGGTTGATCTTAGACTTTCTCAATCTACCATAGGATTAGAGGTTGATATATACGATAAAAGTGAACAACTTGAATATAGTGGTTTACACATTATAAAAATGCCTCACATTGACTCAAACATTTTTGATTTGGAAAAATATGGAATCATTTCTTACCAACTCCATAGATTTTCCCGCCTTTGTATAACTAAGGAGTCTTTTATCACTCAATGTAGTATTTTGATCACTTTACTATTACACAAGAGGTATAATCCAAGAAAAATAATGAAAATAGTACGCACATTCTTAGATATGAAGTCTTTTATCTATGGTGTATCGGCCTTAGGTATGTTTAGAATGACTGATCATAAGCTGAAAACAAAAAGCGGGGGGCTGAATAGTCCATTTTTTGTTTAGTTTCAAAAGAGAGTTTGATTGAGTATGCTTGTGCTTTCTAAGTTAGGAATGTAATTTTGACTTTTGTATGTTTAGAATGATTGCTCATAAGTTGAAAACAAAAAGCGGGGAGCTGAATAGCCCGTTTTTCTTTTAGTTTCAAAAGAGAGTTTGATTGAGTATCCTTGTGCTTTCTAAGTTAGGAAGCGATACATAAGTGTAAAGGTCCCATTTAGCTTTTTATGTTTTAAATGAGAGAGAGAGAGAGAGAGAGAGAGAGAGAGAGAGAGAGAGATTTTATTCTTGTTTTTTGGAACATTTTTTTTCTTGACTTGCTTCTTTATTTTTGCTTAGTCACCTTCTTCCTTTCTTCTTTATTTCTTGTTTTCTTTCTCATTTGCTTTTTGTTTTTTGTTTTGTTTTTGTTCTTTTTTTAAATATGTATTTTGGTAAGCACTAGGTTTGCCCAAGAGACTCCGCGGGTCTTTAGAAACCCAGTATAGCTACCTACGCTTGGGCACTGATGAAGACTTAAGTGTTGCTTTGCTTGCTAAGTATGACTTCCTTTTGTTTTTCATTAAAGTTTTTGTTTACCTCTATTTTTTCTTCTCTTTCTTTTTCTCTTTTATTTTCTGTGTAGATTTTTGGTCTTTAGAACAACAAAAAATCTAAATTTGTATGATTGGACATATTCTAGGGGACGATTTAAATTTTCCCAAGTTGCCAATCTAAGCCATGCCCGAAATTCTCGACTAGTACCTACTCGGAGTCCGTCCATACGCTCACATACGGTTTCACATCATTACATTACCTAAAACCTTACGTTCATTAGTTCAGTGAGCAGACTTCAGAGTACAGAGGCATTACAGATTGATTCAGTGGGTAGATAGCATTTGATTTCACACACACATGCCACCATTGTAAAGCCTATTCGGCTATCTCACGGCATCATGTGTTAGATATCAATGCTCCACTCTCGTGTAACTACGCAGGAACCAGATAACTCTACTTGTAAGCCCCCCATATGAGGAGAAGGCATTTGAGTAGCTCGGTTATCCGGTAGGTCCTGGTTTGGACACCAGATGGGGGCCATGTGTGGCTTGATGGCTAGACGGCTTCAGATAGAGTTGGCACACCGCCAACTAGGCTACATGCAAGTGCGGGAAGGCATCCCTTGGCTGACCGCACTGAGGGTAGACGGAGCATTTCCCGGGGCAGCCCACTCTTGGGTTGCGGGGCCCGTTTGGAGCCTCAGATGATATCGGATGGCTCTGGGCCGAACGGTGACCTTAGGTCAGTTGTTTTGTTTTGCACATCGGTTCTATCGTATGGTCGGTGGCCTATTTCATCGACCCCCAGTCGACCATTTTGGATGGACTGGGTCGGTCACCCAATTGAGCCTAACCGACTATGACTGGTGGCTATATAAGAGCAAGCCCGTGAAGCCCATTTCATCACTGGCTACAGCAACCCTGATTTCCTTAGCATCCAACCTCCATCTTCTACTGTTTCCAGCACGCCATCGAAGCTTCTTTCACAGGAGCGCACGGTTGGGAGGCAGCGCCATCTATTGTATCAGTTCTACAGTAATCAAATATTTTGATTCTCCATACTATCTTGTTTTCTCTCTTGCGTACGAGATCCTGTTATCTGTTCAGCACAGACGACGTATTATTTTCTTACATGGTATCAGAGCTTGGACTCTAGCAAGAAGATTTGGTAGTGTGTTTCTGTTTGCGAGCAGATTGTGAGAGATGGCCCAGCCCCCAAGACTGCGAATCCCACCGTTCGGCGAAAGCAGAAAGTTGGACGGCTCTAACTATCCACTCTGGAAGTTCAAGATGAACACCATCCTAAGTGCATATGAGCTTTGGGACACTGCTACTGGGGTGGACGTGAGGCCGGTTGCGAGACCGGATCCAGCCAATGCAGGACAACAGATAGTACCAATTGCGGATGAGATTCTCGCGTGGACAAGAAGAAATGCAGATGCGCTGTGTTCTATTGTCTACAGTGTTAGTGATTCCGTCATGGCGTTAATTCAACATGTCACCACAGCGGAGGAGGCATGGACGGTCTTGAAAAATCAATACGAGACCACGAATCAGACGCAGATTCAAAATTTGGAGACTCAACTCGCGAACGAGAAGTTGTCTCAGTCTAAAGCGACAGAGAAGTTCATCACCAGGGTGAAGAATCTAAGCGATCAGATGACTGCGATGGGCATCACCATCACCAGTGAGAATCTAGCACGAAGGTGCATACGGATTCTCCCACCAGAGTACGACGGTCTTGTTATGGCGCTGAATATGCAGAACAGAAATCCGCCCCTCAACTTTGAGGATTTCAGCGCGATGCTTCTGGAGGAGGAGATGCATCAAAAGATGAGGACTGGAGAAGATTCGGCTTTCTGGACCGGATCAAAGAAAGGTAAGTGTAAGGACTCTGGTAACCCATCTTCTTCTGATGATAAAAAGAGAAAGAAGAAGATCAAGTGCTTCTATTGCAACAAGGCAGGGCACAAGCAGAATGAGTGCCGCAAGAAGATTGCAGATGAGAAGAACGGAGTGAAGAAAGAGTCCAGCAACAGCGCGCAAGAAGTACCAATAGAGCTGTTCCTCGCAATTGAGGAGATTTGCACGGAGGCAGTTTATGTACCTGCGGATGAACCTTGGATCATTGATAGTGGTGCATCGTGCCACATGACCAGTCGGAAGGATTGGTATACCTCTCTACAGCTGGTAGGGAATGACATCATGGTAGTAGTCGGCAATGATGCAAAATGTCCAGCAAAAGGAAAAGGTACGATTGCTCTCAAGTTAGATGGAGTTGTAAAACAGTTGTCCGATGTTCTTTATGTGCCAGATATCAAGAGGAACTTGTTGTCCGTTTCTGCGATCACGGATCGGGACCTCAAAGTTCAATTCGATAAGAATGGTGCACAGATGCTGGATCTTCAAGGAAAGGTCGTTGGTAAAGGTACATGACTCAACAACATTTACGAACTCTCAGCTTTCAATGCTCGAGCGGATGTGAAGAACACTAAGCTCTGGCATGAGAGGTTTGGTCATCTAAACCTTAGCTCTTTGAAGGAGATGCATAAAAGTGGAATGATTGCAGACCTACCAGAAATTTCAGATCTGCCCGATGTATGTGAAGCTTGCATGATGGGCAAGCAGCATCGGCAGCCCTTTCCTAAAGAGGCCAGCAGGGCAAAGGCTCCTCTAGAGCTCATTCACACGGACCTCTGCGGAAAGATGGAGACGGAAGCTTTGGGTGGTTCCTACTACTTCATGATGCTGATCGATGACTACAGTAGAAGGATATGGATATACTTCCTAAAGACAAAAGACGAGGCTTTTAGTAGGTTCAAGGAATGGCATGTAATGGTCAAGAAAGAATCGGGGAGGAAGGTGAAGAAGTTGAGATCAGACAGAGGTGGAGAGTTCACATCGACTGAATTCGAAAGTTACTGCAAAAGTCACGGGATCAAGAGGCAGAAACCCCTGCCACATACATCACAGCAAAATGGAGTAGCAGAACGCAAGATGCGCGTCATCTGCGAAATGGGTCGGAGTATGATGAAAGGGAAAGATTTGCCAAAGACTTTCTGGGCTGAAGCATGTAACACTATAGTTTACATCCTGAATCGTAGCTACACGAAGGCTGTGAATGGGATGACTCCACTGCAAGCCTTTTCTGGTAAGAAACCTTCAGCTGCACATTTCAGAGTTTTCGGATGTGACTGTTTTGTGCATGTCCCTGATGCTACCAGGACCAAATGGGAACCGAAGAGCCAGAAGTGTATTTTCTTGGGCTACAGTGAAGAGGCGAAGGGTTACCGTCTCTATAACCCTGTTACCAAGAAGGTAATTGTAAGTTGCGATGTGGTTTTCTCAGAACAGCTGCATCAATTGGAGGAGGATGCTTCCTTCCCAGACAACCAGGACCATGATATCCATCCAGTACCGCCAGCAATAGTAGACCGAACTCCTCCAACAGTGCTTGGGAGGATTCAAGACAAAGAACATGAAAAAGAGTCTACAAAACCACAACGGCAATGGCCATTCCCGAAGTGGGTAAAGCAGCTTTTGGATGACAGAGAAACTCCAGCCATTGAGGAGGAACCATCCGAACACCGCCGGTCTAAGAGATTAGAGGAGCAAAGAAGGGCGCAGGAACACTTGGTCAACTATGCTTTGATGACAGAAGTGATCCGTGCTGATGAACCCAAGTGTCTTGAAGAGGCACAGGACAATGATAGGTGGATGGAGGCTATGCAGCCAGAGTATGGCTCCATAATGAAGAACAACACTTGGGACCTTGTGGATCGACCACCAAAACGCAAGGTAATCGGAACCAAGTGGGTGTACAAGACCAAGTACAAGTTTGATGGCACGTTGGATAAGTACAAGGATCGGCTCATGGCAAAAGGATTTGCACAGGTACATGGTTTTGATTATCAAGATACTTTTGCTCCCACAGCTCGACTAACCACAATTCGCAGTGTTTTGGCTGTAGCTGCCCAGGGAAGTTGGCCCGTGTTTCAGATGGATGTGAAATCCGCCTTTCTGAATGGAGATCTCAAGGAGGAGGTATACGTGGAACAACCACCAGGTTTTGAGATCCCCGGTTCAGAAGGTAAAGTCTGCAAACTGAAGAAGGCACTTTACGGGTTGAAACACGCCCCACGAGTGTGGTACCAGTGAATTGATGCCTACTTTCTGCAAAACAGGTTCAGGAGGATCCCATCTGATGCAAATTTGTATATCTTCAGAGAAGGAGGTAGGTGTATGATCGTGGTCCTTTATGTGGATGACCTTGTCATAACAGGGAACCATGAAGAGAAGATCTCGCAGACGAAGCATCTGCTAGGAAGAGAGTTTGAAATGACAGACCTCGGACTGATGCATTTTTGTTTGGGGATTGAAGTTTGGCAGGAGCCGAAACAGATCTTCATTTCACAGCTGAAGTATGCTGGAGAGATACTGAAGGCATTTGGCATGGCTGAGTGCAAGACAGTTGGTACCCCTATGGAGGTTGACGCGAAGCTCTCAAACGAGGATTCATCACCACTGGTGGATGAAGCGAAGTACATAAGACTTGTGGGCAGCTTGATTTACCTGTGCAACACACGGCCGGACATCAATTTTGCGACTGGTGTACTAAGCAGGTTTTCCAATAAGCCCCGAGAGAACCATTGGAGGGCAGGGATGTGGGTGCTGAAATACATCAAAGGCACACTTGATTATGGCATCACCTATACCAAGGGCAACATCTTGACTGGATTCTGTGACTCGGATTGGGCAGGAGATGTGGATAGCAGGAGATCAGTGACAGGGTACTGTTTCTCACTTGGATCTAGAGTTGTGTCATGGGTCAGCAAGAAGCAACCCATAGTTGCTCTTTCTTCTACCGAGGCCGAGTACAAATCTGCATGCTTTGCTTCTTGCGAGGCAGTGTGGTTGAGGAGGATTTTGGGGGACATGGGTGTAGTGCAGAACAAGCCTATGCAATTATCATGTGACAATCAGAGTTGCATGGCGATTGCAAAGAACTCAGTGTTCCACGCTCGCACAAAACACATTGAGATTCAATATCACTTTGTATGCGAGCTCATCATGGATGGAGAGGTCAACTTGGTGTACTATCCGACTACAGAGGATGCTGCGGACATCTTCACGACGGCTCTTGGAAGAGACTTGCTGGAGAGGCATCTTCATCGACTTGGCATTGGGCCGAAAAAGTAAGTTCACTTGCGGGTGGACATTGAGGGGGGGTGTTAGATATCAATGCTCCACTCTCGTGTAACTACGTGGGAACCAGCTAACTCTACTTGTAAGCCCCCCATATGAGGAGAAGGCATTTGAGTAGCTCGGTTATCCGGTAGGTCCTGGTTTGGACACGAGATGGGGGCCATGTGTGGCCTGATGGCTGGACAGCTTAAGATAGAGTTGGCACACCGCCAACTAGGCTACATGCAAGTGCGGGAAGGAATCCCTTGATTGACCGCACTGAGGGTAGATGGAGCATTTCTCGGGGTAGCCCACTCTCGGGTTGCGGGGCCCGTTTGGAGCCTCAGATGATCCCGGGTGGCTCTGGGCCGAACGGTGACCGTAGGTTAGTTGCTTTGTTTTGCGCACCGGTTCTATCGTATGGTCGGTGGCCTATTTCGGGACCGACCCCCAGTCGATCATTTTGGGTGGAATGGGTCAGTCACCCAATTGAGCCTAACCGACTACGACTGGTGGCTATATAAGAGCAAGCCCGTGAAGCCCATTTCATCCACTGGCTACAACAACCCTGATTTCCTTAGCATCCAGCCTCCGTCTTCTAGTGTTTCCAGCATGCCATCGAAGCTTCTTTCACAGGAGCACACGGTTGGGAGGCAGCACCATCTATTGTATCAGTTCTATAGTAATCAAATTTTTTGATTCTCCATACTATCTTGTTTTCTCTCTTGCGTACGAGATCCTGTTATCTGTTGAGCACAGACGTATTATTTTCTTACATCGTGCACATCATTTTCAGCCTTGTAAAGCCTCTTGGCTATTCCCGGCATCATTGCCAGAAGCCTTGTAATACAGATCAGATTTTATATATTGCAGTTCTATCTTCACCGACGGTACAGAGATTTCACTTGGCATATTCAGTGTATATGCAATTGATTCATACAGAGATCTTCACGACACTTTTGAGTACATTTCTTGCACCATGTCGACTAGCAACCTCAATCTGGAGGCATCTGCTAAGTTAGACAACTCCAATTACGGTACATGGAAATATTGAATGGAGACCATTCTTGTGCTTCAGGACAAATGGGAGTATGTCGATGGGTCTACACCTAGACCATTGGACAATCCAGCCACCAGTAGCTCTACTCCATCTATTGTCACAGCACCAGCAACGGAATCTACATCGGGATCTACATCTACACAAATAGTTTCCGCACCAGTAGCAGATCCTGCCATTGCCCGAGCTCAAGCAGAATGGGATAAGAAAGACAAGTATGCCTATCACCTGATCAAGCAGAATGTGCAAGATGTCATGCTAGGACAGCTCAACACAGTCAAGACATCAAAAGAAGCATGGGATATGTTCGCAGCTCTCTACGAGTCCAAGAACACTTCCAGGATTCTCACCCTGAGAAACCAGATCAACCAGAGTTTCCGCAACAGTAGTGAAACCGGTCATGCTTATGTACTCTGCATAAAAGACTACAACAATCAACTTGTAGCAGCAGGAGAGACTATGGACCCCGCAGAAATGGTTCAAGTAATCCTGAATGGACTAGGAGAGGGATATGAGAATCTAGTCCAGATTATTGCCATCCAACGACAAATTCCAACACTGGAAGAACTTCAATCAGTTCTACTTGGTGAAGAACTCAGGACTCAGGCCATTGAAGCACGTAAAGGTCATTCTAATGATTAGGCATTCACAGCTTCAGATAGAAGTAGAGGCAAAGGCGGAAGCAGAGGTAGATCATATCAGAAAAGTGGTCATCATCAACAAAATCAAAATCAGCATCAGCATCAGCATCATCATCATCCTCAGCAACATCAGAATCAGCAAAGAGGAAATCATTCCAATCAAGGAAGATTTCAAGGACGAGGGAATGCATCCACCAATGTGTCAAACATTCAGTGCAACTATGTCACAAGTTTGGACACTATGAAAGAGATTACTGCAAGAAGCAGTACGACCAAGGCGGTCAATCCAGCAGTAATCGAGGGAATTCCCGAGGTAGAGGAAATCATCGTGGTGGACATTCTAGTCACAGTCATTTTGCAAATGAACATGGAAATATGTTTCTTACAAGCGAGGAATTGCATCAGATTGATACAGTGTACCTAGACAGTGTACCTAGACAAAGTGTACCTAGACACTGATTTCAATCCCAAAGAGGATTTCAGTTATCAAGTCGAGACCAAGTGGAACAGGATCCTTGGTACATCGACAGCGGTGCATCATCTCATATGACAAATAATCAGGAATGGTTCACAGAAATGAAACCATTAGAAGGTCAAAAAAATGTCGTCTACATAGCAGACATTACACCGAATCCAGTTCAAGGGACATGTGTTATCTGTATGAAAACTTTCACTGGTATAAAAGGATTAGTCAAAGATGTGCTCTATGTCCCGAAGCTCAGCAAGAACCTTTTGTCAGTAGGTCAAATGACAGAACACAATTACAAAGTCATCTTCGACGGTGATGAATGCACTATCAGAGACAAATCCAAAAGATGTCAGCTAGTAGCAAAAGGTGTCAAGGAAGGATGCTTATACAGAATGCTAGCTATAGTACCAGATAAGCATGCCATGTCAGCTCAAATGCAACAGATGCCACTATCTCCAAAATGACACAAGAGATATGGTCATGTCAATTTCAAGTACTTGTTAGATCTCAGGAATCAGAATATGGCAATTGGAATTCCGAAGCTACAGTTTCTTGGAAAAGTTTGTGAAGCATGCTGCTTCGGCAAACAAAAGCGAACCAACTTTATCAGAAGTACCTCTCGTGCATGAGGTATTCTTGATTTGATACATATAGATGTATGGGGTTATGCCCAGACCTGCTGCATCAATGGTTCACTTTACTACTTGACCTTCATCGATGACTACAGCAGATATTGTTGGGTCTACTTTCTGAAAGAGAAATCTGAAGTGTTTTCTAGATTTCAAGAATTCAAAGCCATGGTAGAAAACCAGACAGGCGGAAAGATCAAGGTCATTAGATCAGACAGAGGAGGTGAATACATGTCTTCAGCATTCATGAACTTTGTAGAAACCACGGCATTCGAAGACAATTCACATGTGCAGATACTCCTCAGCAGAATGCAAGAGCTGAAAGGAAGAATGGGACTTTAGCAGACAGTGCTAGAGTAATGCTTAGTGAAAAGCATCTTCCGAATCAGTATTGGGCAGAAGCAATAGCTACAGCAAACTACTTGCTTAATTGGCTTCCTACCGAACCGATACAGGGTATGACTCCTTATGAAGCATTCACTGGACACAAGCCACGCATTGGGCATCTCCGCATATTTGGTTGCATAGCATATGCCCACATACATGATGATCATCGCAGGAAATTGGATGCAAAGTCACGCAAATGCATCATGGTTGGCTACAGTGAAGAAAGCAAAGCATACAAATTGTATGATCCCATCAACCGCAAAGTCATTATCTCCAAAGATGTAATCTTTGATGAGGAATCAGAATGGAAAACCTCACCTACATAGGAGATAGAAGCATTGACTTCACAGTCATCTACAGAATAGGTTGATGAAGAAGAGCAAGAATTGCCAGCAACACCCAAGCGGAGCCACAGCAGCTCAGACGGTCTACTAGGGAAAGCAAACCTCCAGCCAGATTGACATATGCTCAGAAAGGCAAAGCAATTCAGGTGGAAACCACCAACTATGCTCTTATGTCTACCATCATGGCTACAGACGAGAGCCAGTGTACTTCGAAGATGCAGTAGACAAGCTAGAATGGCAAACTGCTATGAATGAAGAAATGGATGTTTTGTATAAAAATAACACTTGGGAATTATGCGACCTTCCACCAGGAAAGAAGGCCATAGCAAACAAATGGGTATACAAAGTGAAGTACAATCCAGATGGAGTTATTCAAAGATACAAAGCCAGATTAGTTGCAAAAGGATTTGCACAACAATATGGTCAAGACTATGATGAGACTTATGCTCCAGTAGCAAAGATGGATTCCATACGGTTCTTGATATCACTAGCGACACTCAGCAAAATGGAATGTGTATCAGCTTGATGTCAAGAATGCATTTCTCAATGGTTATCTAGACGAGGAAGTGTACATGCAACAACCAGCAGGTTATGTTGAACCAGGAAAGGAGAATAAGGTTTGCCATCTCAAGAAAAGTCTCTACGGCTTAAAGCAAGCCAAGAATCTAGTATATCACTCCAGGACAAAGCACATTGATGTCAAAGAGCACTTCATCAGAGAAAGAGTGTTACTTGGTGATATCACACTGCAGCATTGTGATAGCAAAGAAAATGTTGCAGACATCTTTACCAAACCACTCGGTAAAGAGCTATTCGAGAAACATCGACTAGCTCTTGGTTTGACGCAGAGGAAGGACATTCCCATTAAAGGGTTGTGATGGAATGTAATGCTCAGTCCTTCTTCGATTCCCCAGAATCATCATCTAGAGGGAAGGCCTACTTCATGATGTTGATCTTGAGGGAAGGTGTTGAGAGTTCACGCTCAGCATCATGTGATCATGTGTGCATAGCACCATCATGTGATCATATCTGCATAGCACTAACCTTATAGAGTGCTATAAGGGAAAGGGTTAGATCCCCTAACCCTAACCCTAACCCTAACCCTAAAAGGGTTTGTATATATTCTATTTTTTCAACTAAATCTAGTGTACAGTTAGTGATTTGTGGTGTGCTCTCTAGCTATGCCCTCTCTCCTCACCTCCACTCTTCTCCTCTCCCCTCTTCATATTTTGTCACCTCTTCCTCTCCCTCTCTTTCTGTCTCCCTCTCCCTCCCCCTCTACCTCTCTCTCTCTTTCTGTCTCCCTCTACCCCTCCCTCTTCCTCTCTCTCTGCCTCTACCTCTCCCTCTCCTTCTCTACCCATCCCTTTCTATCTCCCTCTACGCCACCCTCTTCCTCTCCTCTCTTTTTGTCTCCCTCTCCCTCTCCCTCTCCCTCTCTTTTTGTCTCCCTCTACCCCTCCCTCTTCCTCTCTTTTTGTCCCTCTCCCTCTGTCCCTCTCTTTTTGTCTCCCTCTACCCCTCCCTATTCCTCTCTTTCTATCCCTCTCTCTCTCTCCCTCTCCCTCTCCCTCTCCCTCTCCTCTCCCTCTCTTTTTGATGTTTGTAGAGACCCTCCACTTGAATTGTAATTTTGAGAGTATCCACCATATTATGCAATATGCTGTTGGAAGCATACTAGGTGGCACAGATTTAAAATCACAAATATTTATAAATTTGTCCTTCATACACCATAGAGAGCCATCAATTCAAAGGTTCAAATGATTAAACATACTGAATGAAACATCACTTTGCATTATTTGTTCTGTTCATACATCTAACAATGCCCCATGGCCAAGTGCTTTGTTGAAGCACTGAGAATCCAAACACTTGATCTTAAATCTTTGGGACAAAAAATATGATCCCCTGCCATCATGTCACTACTATTTCAAGAGTATGTGGGGGATAACAATTCTTACAAAGGATGTTTGTCTCATCCCTATATCTAATTTTGCAATTGTCAAGTCTAAAATAGTAGTCCTGGCGAGGATTTGTTGTTGCTAGCTTCATTTCTTCTCAGATGAACCGCATGGTCACTCCTCCTCCAATTCCAACATTAGATCAGGTTGTCCTTGCCAAGTAATAAATACTTCAACAATGGGAATGTGAATCCCATCATGCAAACCATCATCCATCGCTTCCCATTGCAGATTTTTCCATCTAAACCTTCTATATGTGAAAGACATGCAAAGATTTTTCCTTCCAATGAAATACCTACAGAAATTGGAATCTGTTAATACATACTATCTTGTAACATTATAATTTTTTATACAAACAAGAATTTTTAGACATGCTTACCGGAATGTCACATCTGAAGTGTTCAGTCGACATTGTACCAAGTCTTCACTATGACATGTTCTTGTTGTCCATCCATTGTCAAATAATTCAGATAGGTAGTCCAATTCTAAGCTCTTGCAAGTATATGTAATCTTTGTTTTTCTCAATTGCCTACAACCAGCAAAGAAATCAACAAAACATGGAAATGGAGGAAACCAACTGAGCCTAACATTTCTTCCACCTGTAGTTGGCTTCATAGTATTTCTCACATCATTGAACATTCTATTTCTATATGATTCGCTGATCTCTATGCTTGGAAGTGGCCACTCTGAACTGTCAAAAGAAGGCAAGGGAAGCAATTCTAATCTTCCATATTGGCCTTTTTGATTCGGCACTATGAACATTGAGTCATAAAAGAAGGTTTCGTCCTTCAATTTTGATGGTGTGCGACCTTGGTACTAAAGATTCCCAATCTCAGCATGGAGGACATGCAACACCCCAATTATGCATGCTGTCGGCTCCCACTCTTTGTAAGTAGATGGATACAAATCTATAAAACAAATGCAAGACATAAGAAAGTCCCCAAACAAATTCAAATACTTTGAAGCGTGACACTAGTACACTTTGGAATACTTACAATTGGGCCTGCGATATGGAAGGCCTACATTTGGATGCATGTATATGTCTGCATGGGTAAAGATGTGTTGAATATATACCCGCATTACTATTTTGCTGCTGGGAGACATTTCAAAATCTAATATCCTCTCCTTCAAATGTTTGTTTATGTCCATTGCATCTTTTCGAGCCACAAGTTTATAGCACCCACGAGTACTGGATTGCATTGTTATCCATGAATATTTTCTGTAGAGTTAATGAATCCATCCCCCATGCTCATCCTTGATGTTCTTCAATATAACAGATTGTAAACTACCTCGATATCTGTCATTTTCCATCTCCATAGTCCATGTTCCTAGTTCCATATGATTAACAATAGCTTTCTTCTTCTCTCATTCCACCCATAAACAAACATAGTAATCATTCCTCAGAACTCTCTCTCTCTCTCTCTCTCTCTCTCTCTCTCTCTCTGTCTCCCTCCCCCCCCCCCCCCCCCCCTCCCCCTCTAGTATCTGCCTCAAATAATTCAAAAAATATAGCATCTCAAAAGATTATCTCCCCCCCCCCCTTTCTCTCTCCTAAGTATCTACCTTCAAATAATTCAAAAACATAGCAGCTTGAAATTATAATCTCTCTTTCTCTCTCTATCTATCCCTCCTATACCAAAGATGAAACAAATGTTGAAATAATCTTATGGTGCTAAATATCATCAAACTCTATCTCCTTTCCCTCTCTACCTTTTGCAACAAACATATAGACTACTTCTAAGACAAAGAGACAACTTTCAAAGCAAAATAACTTCATTACCTTGAAACTATGTGTCCTTTCTGCTGAAGTTGATTTTCTATACTCCAATAATGCAGAGAAAGAGACAAAAATGATGGAACACCCTTTTTTTGTACTCCTTCAAAGAATGCCTCAAATAATTTATAAACATAACAACTCGAAATTATAATCTCTCTTTCTCCCTACCTCCCTCCCTCCCTCTCTCTCTCTCTCTCTCTCCATGGTATTTGCTTCAACTAATTCACAAACATAGTAGCTCAAAATTATAATCTTTGTCTCTCTCTCCCTCTCTCTATCCCTCCTATACCAGAGAAGAAACAAATGTCGAAATAATCTTATGGCTCTAAATATCATCAACCTCTATCTCCTCTTCCTCTCTACCTTTTGCAACAAACACATAGATGACTTGTGAGATAAAAACGTAATAAAGAGACAACTTTCAAAGTGAAATCACTTCATCACCTTGAAACTATGTGTCCTTTCTTCTGAAGTTGATTCTTTATACTTGAATAAGGCAGAGAAAGAGGTGAAAATGATAGAACACCCTTTTTTCGTACTCCTTCAAAGAAGAATCAGGTTGTACCTTTGGTTTCTAAGAAGAGAGTAGCAATGTACGAATGAATAGAAGTAATAACGAAATAAAAGAAAGGAGGGATGAATAGAGCTTGGGCAAAAGTTTTCTTTGAGAGATTTTTGCAGGTATAAGAAAAACCTGAACAAAGAGGAGGGAAAGTGACTAATCAAGAGTAGATTGAAACAAGAAGCTTGGACGGAAATTTTCTCTGAGAGATTTTGGCATGTGTAAGAAAAACGAGCACAAAGAGGAGGAAAAATGACTAATCAAGAGTAGAATAGAGATAGTTTGAAACAAGGTGCTACAAGATGGCGGGAATGCATTTTTGGAGTGCATGGAGGAGGTGAAACGTTTTGGAGGAGAGAGAATAGTGAGAGAGTTGGTTTGGAAGTCAAAGTTTGTTGAAGTAGAAGGAAAACATGAGCATAGTTCTAGTTGGGGTCTAGTTTGGATGGGAGGAAAACAAGGAGGCTTCACATGGTCAGGCCCATGTCAGGTCAGACCTGCCATGGGCAATATTTTATTGTGAAGAACCAATGATGTTTTTTGATGTATTTTGAAAAAAAGATGGAATTTCCCCTAGAATTGAGGAGCCTCTGTTATAGAGAAGTCCACATGGCATAATCTCCTTGATGGATTCCATATTCCCTTATCCAGGCCTCTAATATTTTAATGATTCTCTAAAGGGCCCTTTTTGAGTCCAAAATTTTTGTAATGCAACTCTTAAGTGAAGCTAAGCCAACCCTTTGCCATGCTTGCTTTAGGTCTTGCTCTTTGCCTTACAAATCCCTTCAAAGTTTTCATAAAATTTTCAAGGAAAAACATCCAATGACTATGAATGGTTCCTACAATTGCAACCTCATCAACTACATGAACAAGCAAGTGCACTTGAGTCATCATAATGCTTGAGGGAAAGTTCTTTCCTTGAAGCAAAAGCACAGCTACAATGGAGTCCACGTTATCCTTCTTGATGCTCAATACAAAGATCTCTTTTTGAGGGATCCACCTATTTTGTGTGCCCATGTAAGATTCAAATTTTTCTATCGATCATTCAAAATTGAATACAATATAATCAAGGTGATATGATAGTAAGCATGCCCTAAGCATACCTCACAATGCCACAATTGATCTTATAGATGAAAGTGTACAAGCTTATCACATGAAATTGGCTTGGTGAAGATATTTGGGATGTGTTCTTGTGTCAGACAATGTACCAAGTTGATCTCTTCACACTAATAACTTTTTTACGAATGCAGTGATAATGTACTTCAATGTGTTTTGTTCTGGCACGAGGCATTGAGTTCTTGTCTAGTTGAATGCTGCTCATATTATCGAAATAGGGCATGCTAGGGTCACTAAAATAGATCTCACTCTTTGAAAGAAGTCGCCTGATTTAGAGTGCTTCACATGCTGCATTGGTGGATCCTCTCTGTTCCCTCCTTCTCATAGATTTTTGGAACTTCCTTGGCATTTCCCCTTTACATATCTCCCCCTTCATTAGGTTGCATTGTAGATTCATCCCTCCTCAAATTTGGTTTGTATAGAGTGAAGGGATGTGTTTTAATTTAATCTTAGGTGTGCTCAAATGAATGAAAATTACTACCATTCATCTTCACCATATCATACAACACAAGGAAGGCGAGGTCAAGGTGCTTGGACAGAAAGCATGTTTTTTCTCCTGCAGGATGCATGAAAGAGATCGTCTTCTCATCTAAATGCTTTCAAACAGAGAATTTGCACTTGGCAAGCTCCTTTGAGGTCAGAGGTCCCAAGTGTACAATTACAAATACTTTCTCTTTGGTAGCCTTCGTCTTGTTGTCCAATCATTTTCCATTTATTTGAGTAATTGGATAAGCACTATGCAATACAAGCAACATTACTACCATAGAAGTTTTATGTAGAGGCTTTATGAGATCGAGAGCATAAAAGAAAGGTCCTTTTTGCTTCACATCTATTTAGAAGCTTCCCCCATTGTCCCTCTCTTCTTCCCTACGATGGATGGATCCTTTAACATATTTTTATAAGCACCCTTTTGTGCTTTAATTGGGATGATAAACTACCCAAGCAACAAAGGAGTTATAACGATGCACCATAATCATAGTTATAAATATGTATCACAATTATAGTAGTTCTAGTAAGCATTCAAGGATGTAGTATACATTAAGACCTTGTGCCAATCATGGGACTTGAGGATACTAAACTCATTTTCCTTTGTAAATGATCCTTTCAAGCAACACATATGTCCCATTGGTGTCCAAAAAAAGACAATGTCCATCTTGACCATTGCCTCCTCTCTGTTGGAAAGGATCCATGGTGCTTTTGGGAGAAAAATTCTAGGTCCATGATCTTGGGGCCATAAGTGAGGCAATGCCATGCTATCCATGGCTTGCAAGTCTTCTCCTCTTATGTATTTGTCACCAACCAACTGTGCCCAAATAGAAGCCCCCACATTCTTGAAGATATGCATGAGATCCAAGTAATAATTGATTTGTAACTAACCCCAATATGGAAGCCCGTGAAAGATCGACAGCCTGGTCATACCACAAGGAGGCACCTCTATATTTTCTCTCCAAGCCCAAATCCAATCACTTGACTTCATAGGGGGTGGTGGTGCATCAAGTTCACCTTCACGTGCAGGATGGTTAAGCGAAAGGTATGGAGCATGACCTTCATAAACCATTAGATCCTCATATGTTTGGCATGTTGTGCATTCAAACAAGGACCACAAATAGGACAAGCATGGTACCCACTTATTGCAAGTCCTACATGCAAGCATGCAAAGGACATGCATAGATCACACCAAAAGCATAAAAGTATCATTAGGTATACACAAGCACATACTTGCACACTCCCCGTATCTTGAAAAGTCATGCATGGTCCACATCAAAATTCTACTGATGGAAATGTCTGTGGTATGCCTCGGAGCTCTATAAACATCAAAGACATATATGCCTCTCCATAAGGTCTAGAGCTCCTCTATCAAAGGTGCCATGTACACATCCACATTCTTGGCCTTGTACTTTAATTTATTGGCACAAGTAGGGCAAGCATGAGGTGTCCCTTCTTTATTATTAGCCATGTTGGGATATCATTATTCACCAAGACTATGTGCCATGTTGATCGAGACATTGAACGTAACTTGAAAGGGTTCACGCCATCCATTGCAAGCCCGATATGTAAGTTGCATAGCGCCCTCGCAAAGTTTAGCCACATGTTTTCTATGTCAACATATTCTATAGGAATCATCTAGGCGTCATTAGTGGACAGGTGTGTAGCATGCCTTGTCACATCAACTCTGCTATGGACCTGCATCTGAACATGTGTTGTATTTTGGTGATGATGGAAAAGTGTCTCAAGACCTTTATTGGGATCTTCTTACCCTATAAGTCTTGTCTATATAATGCTATGCCCCACACTTTGGACAACTAACCAAACCTCCATGCTCATGCAAAAAGAGAATACAATCATTAGGTAAAGTGTGGAAGGTGTCATAATACAACAACCATTATGAACATATTCTTTGCCTCGTCTCTTAATGTGGGCATGGCATTTGGGGTAGGAAACATCTTCTGAAGCAACCTATTGTGAATTCACATATGCAAGGAACTTTAAGAACGATATACTAATAATTGTTAAAACAATTAAGATCCAAACATAAATTGATATTAATTATGTACTAACCTCATCAAGGCGGAGACATTTGTGTCTAATTAACCATTCTTTGCTTCCAAATTCAAGATCGAGAGGCAAGCCCATAGTTTTGACATCCTTGCACCATCATACAAGCGTGTAGAATTTGGGAGGACTTCCCCATTGAGCAAGACAAAACTTTGAAGCCATTATCTCAACAATGAAAGTTGTGGCGTTTCCTGAGAGCCATATCTAGATTTCAAGAAGAAGATGAATCATGAAAGAGATTCTTTTAGAAAATAATTCATGAACATACCTATTATTTTATTGCTTTGCAGTTTGGAAACTTCTACATGAGTGCACTAAGATAGTGGCTTAGGTGACCTTATTAGGTCTTAATGTTTGGGAGTTAGTGTTCTATGGTAGATTACCTGTTGATATCTACAAAATTAGACATGTCCCTAAAATTCCTCTTTTGCCTCTACTATCGAGATGTCTTCCATAATTGCCTCATTATTTGATCTCCTCATTTTATGAGCTACATAGGACTTTGAACTTCGGATGGACTTTGAATTTGTGTCTGTAAGCTGCTGCAAGTAGAAATTTAGATTGGATCCTCATATTCATATTATTTCTCATGCCTTGTTTCATTCCTTCCCATAATTTGTTTCCATTTTTTGGATTGACTATTTTGGGGTCAAGCTACTTTCTAGTGCTCAACAATATTCCGATGTGCCACCCTTTTCAATGGGGATCCAAGATCATTCACTTTCTTGGCCAACCTTTCATTTTAAACCTATAATAACATAAGAGTTCCTAAGTAGCTTCATAATGAACTGTATGCTCATAGTCTCTTGCCCTTCCATTTTTCAAATGCAGTCCTTTCAAAACTTGAAAAAATTGAGTTTCTATATAATGTGTCTTCCTCAAAAGACAAACTTGTTTTAAAAATTGTACTTGTGACACAATCCAAAATTGAAATTTGATCTATTTTGCAACATTCAAAAGCCCCTCTCGAAATTCTTGGATCTTTAGAGTTAATTTGATACCACTTGTAAGGCATCAAGTCATAGAAGTGAAGATTTCATGATAGCCCCTTGATTTAAGGACCAACTTGGTAGTCAAAATAATAAGCTTGCTAGGTGGATGAATATATTTCACATGTATTTTGGGATTTATTGCAACAAAATATTGTTCTCAATGTGCTAGAATGTTGATTTCTCTTTAGTTTTAACATAACTTCCAAAACAATGACATTGCAAACACATTGGGTGTTCTTGAAGGTGTAAGGTTTCCTATGTACTTTTTACATTATATTGGATGAATAGATGGAGCTATCCATAGTGTGTTATGAAGAGTGATCTGTCATCCAAAATCAATTCAATATAGACAAACTTGTAGTTGTGAAATGAAGAATATTCAAAATGGTTGATGTTGAAAGATTAAGTAAAAGAAATTCATATGATCATATAATTCCACTCGGCCATATAAGATTATGCATCACTTAGTTCAAAACATGCAATATTTTGCATAGCATATAGGGCTTTTCAAACAACCGTCTTTCAACTTATAAAAACATGATAAATTTTCTATTTGAAGTGTATGCATCATGGGAGATTATGACAAGTGTGAGGACATTGTGCAACTATGAAACTATGGTGGCTATGCCATATTTTCCCTTTACATTGTGCAACTATGAAACTATGTTAGCTATGTCATATTTTCCCTTTACATGGAAAATATCTTAGAGAGACAAAATATGAACGTAAGTTTTAGAATTTCTGGATAGCCTGGTTAAAACCTTGGATTGCGTATATGCAACCAGATGTGAGGGAAAAAATCCTATAGAGCCCCTGCAACCAAATGTGTGCAAAAAACTCCTATAAAACATCCTTAATGAAAATATACATTTTTCAAAGAACACAAAATATCATAAGTAGTGGACAATTGTGTGCTTGATTCAAGAGCCCTTTGCAACCAAAAATAAGATTGTAAGAGCGGTTGAAAAGACCTTGGTATAGATGCCATGAGTATTGGATGGACATTGTTTGCTGAGATGACCCTTTTTTGTTGCAAAGAAAGCATTCTGCAAGTGATGTACCCCTTGAAAACAATTTAGCGTATTTGGAAAGGGCTCTCATGACTTCATGGATGCACTAGAAAAGGGGGATAACCTTGTAGTTATTGCCTGGGGCGCCAACTCCCTTTAGTAAGAAAACCTATCAAAATCTTGAGTATGAGATGAATTTAAATTAACATGGTTGTGCTCTACACTAAAAGGGCTTCAAATATGTCTTTACACCTTGAAATTTGAGTAGCACATGAAAAAGTTACATTGATTTGAAAGGAGATGGGTTTTCATGTTTTAGTGTATTTTTTGTTTTACCCCCCCTCTTCCAAAAGACACCCCCCCCTTGGGCCTCACATATTATGAAAAATATGTACAAATCTTAAAATCTTGCATATTTTTTAAGGTATATACCTTATATTTTGTTGGAAGGGGGACATGTAATTTTCATATTTTTCCCTTGCATATTTGAAAATTTTAAAGGAAATCCATGCATATTATATATGGACCTTGTCCCCCCATACCCTAGATTTTGGACAAGGGTAATAACATATTACACATTGAGTTGGCACCCCAAGAGTTATTGTTGCTTCTCATGAATGAGGAACATGACCCATACTTTATATAGAGCCATTTTCAGCACTCAACTCTTAGTTCCTCTAGATATCCATGACTTGCTTTGATAACTCCTCATCTATTTCTATGAAATCTGGTAACCTAACTCTCATAGATGATCTTATTTATATTGAGTCCTTGATATAGAGGAGGATGTGAAGATGATTGGATGAGGTGTATCTATAGAACACAAAATAGTTCGACATAGTAGACTTTATTCTTCTCATATTAAGGAGAGATATTAAAATTATGGAACTCATATCAACTATAATGATGATGCCTCACCAGATACTCAAAATTGTTAGTTAGTTTGCTTTCAAGTTTATGCATAAAGCCTCTGTGAGGCCTCTCTATTAAGCTAAGACTAAGCCAATTAAGAGTCTTACTTTAAAGTCATGTTAGCCTACACAAGCTAGACATTCTTGCTCATGTAAGGCCATATTTTCTATGAATTTATCTCTTTTGAATTATAAGCATCTCATCTCCATTATTATCACAAATTTATGTGCACCTAATTGGAGAAGCTAGTTATAACAAGATACCATTATATGGGGTCCCAGTGTATAGTAAAAGAAATATTAGTGTCTAGGCTTGTCAATTAGCCAATAAAGCATCATGTTACAATGAGCAAAGAGGACTCTACCACCTAGGTATGGCTTGATAAGGGTAGAAATTAATGCCATATTAGAGAGACTTAAGTCAAGGTACCTACAGTTTTTCCATTATGCTATTCAAAGTACATAAATATTTAATGCAAACAGAAATTACAACAATTATTTATGATTTCTTAGAGAGAATTCAAAGCTCACACTAAATCCTCATCGTGCATTCCATCTTATTAATGTAAATCTTGCAATCGTGCATAGTATGAACAAGCGAGGCACTCTATGTTTTCTGCTACACTTGTAACTTACCTCCTACTTGAGGCTTCTTCCATTAGGGGGGCGCGGGGGGGAATGGGCGGGACCTCCTACTTGAGGCTTCTTCCATTAGGGGGGGGGGGGGGTGGGCGGGGGCCTGTCAAGGATGTCGAAATTTTGGTGGTAAGGGGGATCACCACTTTGCAAGGATGTCCAATGTTAGGGAGCCCAATTATATAGCCTTGCTCCACCGGGCATACTATTGCCTATGATCGACCGTTTAGCTCGGTATATCAAGTTTTAGCAATTGCTACCTGTAGTAATTCAACTCTACCAACGATTAAAGCTTGAACAGGAGAAACGTGACGTTCAAACGTAGATTTTAAGCGCATATATTCATGTAAGTGATTTTAATCCCTCAAAGCTAACCTGATGAGAAAAACTGAAGGTCAACCAGAGATCGCTAGGAATGTTCAAGAACTGGAGACTAATAAGGACATCTTGATACCATGTAAGCGAATAAAGGACGAGAGAGAGAATGCTCGAGCAGGCAGAAAATGCGCAAGAAGATAGAACTCAAGAAAGGCCTGGAAAGATCGTGTGGATTGCAAAGAGCCGCACGCAGCTTTTATGGAATATAGTGCAGTAACTAACTAACTGAAGTGTCCGTTGGAACGCAAACGGCACTTAGTGAGATGAAAAACTACTTAGCAGCAAGTATACTTTGGAGTTACGATTACAGTATTTCATTCAATATTTTGCATCAAGAGCTACGAGAGATACGAGTTTCATCATCGTAATTGGATCTTTACCTGCACAATCTTCGGCATGAAAGTCGTCATGATGAAAAAGCAAGAGATGAACCACCGGCAAAGGCAAGATCGAGATCATGCGCCACACTATCGAGCTTATCGATTGAGTCGTCTTCAAGCAGGTAGCGAATGAGCAGGACATGCGTTGAAACTCAAAGGCTTGTCCTCACATTGAAGCTTATATGAGTCGTGCAACGAGCCTCTTTAAAGACTCCAAACCAAAAGAGCATAGAACAAAGCGCAAATGGATAAGACCAAACCTTAGTGACCAATAATGTCTAATTTGAGACCTTCGTAATGCGCTGTTTTCGTGTCCCACTTTGCACAAACATATCTTGGACCACACAATAAAGAGGGTTCCACGTCTCATCCTCTAGTCCTCCCTATAACACCTTGGCCGAGTTGGCCTCCAGGAATTTGTACAAAAAGTTATGAGTGGCCCTCCAGGGAATCTATACATAAAAAGTGATTGCATGCTTTAGACTTTTCAACTCGAGATATATGAAAATCATATGACGTATAAAAGACTTTTGATTGTTTCTCATGAAAATTGTCCCTATTTATGACTTAAGCATCTCTCGTTTCTTTTTTTATAGAACCCCCTTGGAAAAGGAGTGCCTAATTTGGTTATCCTAATATCCTCACCTTCAGAATGGATAGCCTAAAATGTGCAATCATGCTCAACTTGGTAGAGAAAATTAGCCATAAATTCATAAATGCTCATTTTAATGCATGTATCTTTATCAAATGGTGCAAAATGCATGTCAAATATCTAAATTATGCCTTGCAATTTGAGTTGATATGCTACATATCCCCCTTTGGATTTGTTAATCAAAAGATATTTGCTGTCAAAGTTTGGTAGTTTTTGGCGATCAACATAGATTTTTTTGAATAAAATGAAATGCCATGGTCGCCAGGTTTTGGCCCCAAATCCAAATGAGTGCCTAGTTTTCAAATATTCACCTTTTAAAAAAACATTGTTAACCTATTAAACAACATCAAGCATTATCTCCACATGTTGATACAAAGTTGGCTCTTGAATTTAAAAGGAGCACTTTAGTACCTCTCGATAATTGACCCATTACTACCAGTGAGAATAGAAGCCAAAAATCTATTATCCTCACAGTAATTTTGCAAAGTAGGTGCATATCTTGAGCATCTAGATTCCAGCATTATTACAATAGTACAAATGTTGAATATGGTCAAATGTCTTTTTGACCAAATCAATTGTGATAGCTTTTTTTTGTTATTGTCACATATATCTTAGCAAAACTATTCCATTATTCTCTCATAGCTACTACAAACTTGGCATTCAAAAGCAAGTGCATCTCTTATCTAGACTTCACCATTATTTCAATAGTAAAATGGTAGATATGGTCAATTGTCTTTTTGAACAAATCAATTGTAGTACTTTCTTTTTATTATTGTCATATTTCTTAGCATAACTTTCCATTCACCAAATGAAAGCTACAATGTATCCCCAGGGGGATCACTATGTAAGTCCCATATAGCATGTGCAATCGCTCAAGGGGTGCTCAAGAAAGGTAAAATCCTTCCTCCATGTGCAACAATATTTTGTACATGTCTGTTCAACTTTGTAGTGTTTTTCTTTTGCCATATATTATGTAAAATATGAAAATTTATCGTAAGTATCCTTCCTATAGTATAACCATGTGTAAAATCAAGCTATTGCATGACATTGCTTTGATATTGACCTCAAAGTGTGATTTAGATCAAAGGGTCTTATTCAAAGGAAAGAGAGAAAACAACATGAACATGAGGCGAGATGAGACCATGCTTTGATTTTCCTAAGAAGTTAACTTGCATAAATTCATCTTAAGAACTCAACATTAGGTCTGTATGGGATGTGCTATAAGTTGAAGAACCTTCCTTGAACACCAACACACTATGATATGCTTGTATCATCACCAATATGAAAATGTCATTATCTAAAACTTTTCCTATAAATGAGCATTACCTTGAAGCAAACAGAGAGAGAGAGAGAGAGAGAGAGAGAGAGAGAGAGAGAGAGAGAGAGAGAGAGAGAGAGAGAGAGAGAGAGAGAGATAGAGAGAGAGAGAGAGAGAGAGAGAGGGATGGAGGGAGAGGGAGAGAGAGGGAGGGAGGGAGGGAGAGAGAGAGAGAGAGAGAGAGAGAGAGAGAGAGAGAGAGAGAGAGAGAGAGAGAGAAGGCACCCAAAGGGAAATGGAAGCAAGGAAGTGGTATGGGGGAGTGTGGGAGGAGGGAGAGGAGTGGGTGAGAGCATCAAAGGAAGTGTCGAAGGACTAGAGGGTGTGGGAGAGAGAGTAAAAAAAGGAGGCATAAAGTAGGAGAGGGTGGAAGCAAGGGAGGCAGTTCGAATGGTTAGCCAAGCATGGATAATAAGAGGGCAAGAGTGTGAGGAAGGATGAAAGTTAGGGACCATGGATTGTCAAGCAAGCAAGAAAAAGGGAGGGAGGTTGTAAGGTTGTCCATGCAAGACAAGTGTGGGGCAGGGGAGGTAGGAAGGGAGGCAAGCAGAGTGGTCAACTAAGCAAGGAGGGTGACAGTGTGGGTGGACAAGTAGGTAGGGTTAGAGGGAAAGGGAGCAAGGGGAAGGGAGGAAGGAAGATCGTTCAACAACCAAGACAAATGAAGGGGCATGGGAGGGTGAGAGAACGGTGAAGTGTGAGGGAGAGTCAAAAAGAAAGGAAGGATAGAATGAAGGGAGCCTGGTTGTTCGTTGTGAGAGGTAATGAGGGGCTTAACATGAAGAAGAAAGGTAGGGAGCTTGAGTTTTCCTCTAAGGAACATGGAAGATAGCAAGTCCCATCATCAAAATAAATTTTCTAATTATATAATTTACACAATATAAGGGATATTAAAATACATCCTCAATTAAATACCTAACATAGTACCTGGAGACTTAGTAATTTTTCAATCGCCCAGTTTTGAAATTATCTTATATCCAAGTATATCAATATTTCTTAGCTTTTGAATTGCATTATTACATAACCAAGGTTTTACACCATTTTGTAGGAATATTCTAGTAATATAGAAAGGGACTATCTTAGCTTGCCTAGAATACATCATTAAAACTTGGATCGGCACATTTCATGAATTATAATCACAAAATTTGACTACAACATCAACATAGGACTTTTACATCCCAAATTTTTACCAAACATGAATATTACAAATATTTTTCCACACCTTATAATTGAAAGAATATAGGGAAACCAAATAATTGAAATAGATGGGCTTGTGTCACAAGTGAAATGATGCATCCTATACTACAAATAACTTGAATCATGGTATGTGTAGGGAATGGAAGAAAGGGTGTGTACTAATATGTGTGCTAGTCTAGGTGCATGAGTGCCATCAATAGTGCTAGTGTGTGTGTGTGTGTGTGTGTGTGTGTACCTACCTCTAACCCAAGGATTAAAGTCCACCACATAGTGGGGCTATAAGCCACCATCTAGTGGTGACCTACCCCTCACCAAGTAACAAAAGTAAAATGATTATCATGAGTATTTGTACGTCACCAATTAAATGAGTAAGCCTTGAATTTTTTTAGAATTTCCCATAACTATCTGGGAATAGTCACACTTTAACCACAACAATTGGGCAGCTATGAAAATTCTAAACAAAAGGATACAACATCATGTAAAAGTTTACCGATCAAGCCCATTGGACATACTTTAAGCACAAAAATTGGGTAGTTATGAAAATTCTAACAAAAAAGATACATGAAGTAAAAGTCTACCAGTCAATGCCATTGTGGATTTGTTTCATCCCTAAAAGACTTGAAAAAAGTAATTTTACATGAGGTTTATAATGTAACTAGCCCAACCAATGATTAGGACATCATCAGAGACACAAAAAACTCGTCATAATTAAATCAGATGAACATAATAATTATATACAATGGGGTTAATAAACAATGGACTGGAGTTTGCAAATCGTAATTGTAGGGCTCAACGCCAACTCTCCGCATGTCATAGTTGTCACAACCAAAAGATCAAAACATTAGTTACATGTTGGCAGATTTATACTGAGGAATGTCAACAGTTCAATAGAATAAAAAACATAGTTTGCATAAAGTAAATGCAATGATAGTGAAAGACCATTTGAAGTGTAAGTTTAAGACAACATAGCATGGCCTTTATTGGTATTGTCGATGCCACAATGAATTTTCCATACTAATTTTCTTAATTGACCACTTGGAAAGAAATTTGTAGTCTTTACATGTAGAGCCACACTAAAACTATTGACTCCATTATCGATGCTTTTTTGATGAAAAATACATTGAGACTTTTTTTTACAAGTCTGGAAAGCATTGTGGTACTATTGACACTAGTAAATTTTTTATGTATTTTTAAAATTTTCTCTAGAACTATATTTTATGTATTTTTAATGGTACTATTGACATTAGTAAAAACTCTAGAGAGATTATCAATAAAAATATAGATGCTTTAGATTTTTTGCGAATTCTTTTCGGCTTAGGGCTTGGCCAAGCCCTAATGTACCCTTATATATACATATGTCTATATTACATTGTACATTTTGAGTACAAATTATTCCTACTCTAGCCTACTACACATCTACATCCATATACAATGTCCATGTTGGACTCGATCATACTCATTCTCATCATTGCTATCCCCTTCATCTTCATTCCCATGACTTTTCCTCATGTCTCTCCTCTAGCTCGATTCTCTTGGTCCTCTTAGCAGGTCTGTGCCAAGTCATCATTGCCATCATCATGTTCAATAAGCACACATGCTAGATGTTAGTACATGTTATAGTTGTTTGATTTAAGAATTTGAAAATAAATGGGTGTATTAAGGGCTTATATTAAGTCAGGGGATAAATTCCTTTCTCTCTATGAAGAAGTCAAAGAGAGCTTGTATACAATTCTCATATGCAAATGAGTACTCCTCAGCATTACCTACCCATTTTCATTTCTCAACATTACACGAATATATGTTAGTTTCAATAATTTACATGATGAATTCAAAAATTGCATACTAAAAGAAGAGAAACAATAGGTATTTACAAAAAAAGATAAAATTGGGCCTTGTTGCCCAACCCAATTGGGATTGGGCCACTTTTCTCTTCCTATTACTCATTCCCTACTTCTGTTTATAATACTTCATTGTAACTTCAAATATTTATTTATAATTTTCCAATCATTTGGGTGGACCCAAGTAGGATTTGATTCCTCTTTTTTTAGTTTTCTATGGATTTGGTATTTTTGTAGCTTGATCACAGTAGCCATCTTGTTCAACATCTAGCAAGAGTTTAACTCCAGATCCTCATGATGCACTAGTAACTCCTCCCTCATGTTCTCAAAGCATAATCCTCTTTCTTGTGTATCTTTCTTCTAGAAGTGAACATCACTACCCTTTTAAATTCGGATGAGTTAAGGCCATGCATTTGATTCATAATCCGATGAACTCTTGAATCCATAATGATTTCAAATTCTCCTACATTAACCATATAGGGGAGAGTTGTGGAAGCTTGGGAGTCTGCTTGACCACCCCCTATGGCGCCTCCAATTTGCGTCCCTTTTGCTCGTGGTTCCTGCGCATCCGTGCGTCTTCTAGGTTCCTGTGCATCCGTGCATCTTCTGGTCGCGGTTGGCGCATTTGCGCATCTTTTGGGCTGCTGTGCATCCGCATCCGTGCATCTTTTGGGTTCCTACGCACACATTTGCGTGTCTTCTGGATTGCTTCACATCCGAATTCGTGCATCTTCTGGGTTCCTGTGCATGCATTCGCACGTCTTCTGGTCTAGCTGGTGCATCTTCTGGTTCTTGCGCATCCCATCTGCATGTCTGCAAATCTGTAACATACCTCGCCCCCCTCTATCCTCTTCTTCTCTTTCTCTTCTCTTCTCCTCTCCTTTTATTAAGGAGTGGGAATCGAACCCAAGATCTCCCCATTCACAAAAGGAAGACTTACCAATGGGCCAGCAAATAGGAAGTGATCAAAATGTAATGATACTGCCTATATGTTGAAATCTTATGAACTGCAACTCTCTAACCGTGGGGAGTTTCCTCTTGCTATAAAAAGCAAAAGTACTTCACTTCATGTGCTCTATTCATATCTCATACTATATTGCAGATTCTGAACTTTTTCAAATACGCACACCACACGAGGAGTGTGGATATTTATGTCACTTCACGATGAGTTCAAGGATTTGGTGCTTGGTCCTCCGCTCATTACGACTACCAATTGGGGAGATCTCTTTCTTGATCTTCATGTCAATCTTCAACAACTAATTGTACAATGCATTGCTCGAGGAGACGACGGGTGGGATAATACACTGTGGATGCTTCAAGGTGAAGAACTAGTGATACAATGGTAGGGCTTTGATTCCAATTCTACTCATTGTGCAGTGATCGAGCTACTTGCTGCATCAGAGGCAATTAAAAGGGTGACATTCTTCCAAGGGTGGGATGATCCACAAGCTTGGGGGGAGATTTGGTGCATCTGCTTATTAATTCCTGTGGATAAGCTCGTCTTAAATGATTTCTTCTCGACCTCACTACAAAGGTTTCTAGGACTCGACTATGGTTGGTAATATTTTGACAAGGGAATCCCTTTGTACCTAATCATCCCTTTGAGCCACATTTTGAGCTTCAAGTTGTAATTCTTTTTGGTCGAAAGATAAACTATCAACAAAGGATTGTAAGTTTATTTGGTGTTGAATGTCTTGCTCAAGTATTGAATTCTCCCCACCCTCTCCTTCTACCTATCTTGGACTACCGAGAAACTTGGGATGTCCAGATTTTAGTCTTGGTGTAATGACATCTTGGATCCTTCAATTTGACGGAGCATACAAACCTTCGACCAAGGTTGCTGGTGTGGGTGTGAAGCTCACTTCACCAGGGGGTGAGGTATATTGTTATAGCAAGTTCGCACTTGCTAGTACTTGCAACCAAGCTGAGTACTCAGCACTCAGTTTTGGGCTACAAAAGGTGCAAGAACATCACATCAAGAAACTTGAGGTGCAAGGAAATTCTCAACTCGTGTGTGAACAAGTTAGTGGAAGGTGGAAGGTGCGGAGTGAAGGCTTGGTTCCACGACATCAATAAGCATTGGAGCTTTGCAAACAATTTGAAGAGGTAAAAATTCAGCATATCCCTCGAGCTCAAAATTTAGTTGCTGATTTCTTGGCACGTGAAGCTTGTACTTCAATCACGCATGAAACGAGTGGAAGCACCGCCCCAACAAAGCCACAAGCCACGAATGAGGGTGATCATTTGTAAGGAATGCAAAGGTTGTGGTCATCATGAAACTAAGTGTTGTGCATATTTGATATGAGTTTACCGACTTCGGAACATCATCAGAAAGGTCCTTAAGGACATTGCTCAAAAGAAGGATGCCAAACTGCACACCCCTTGAAGAAATAGCATGGCGACTACAAGAACTGGAAGAAGCTGAAGGTGATGTGCAAGCTCTCCAATTGTTGACATTTGTCATGGAATTCTTGTTTACCTTGATGAACAACCGAAAGTTCGCCAAAGTTGGCCGAGGTTGACAGCAGCTATGATCGAGTATTTTGGCAAAGAAGAGGAACCGGAGAATGTGTACCTGCAGGTGACAAACCTGAAGCAGTCATCAGAAGGTGAGACAGTGCATCGATATGTAGATCGAGCGGCCGTGCTCCTAGACCGTTTAATTGCCACACAGGAGGACAACGCCAAATTTTGAGCTGGTTGTTGTATATAGTCCATACTTGATGCAGATCAGTGGTTGGATCCGCGACTATAGATAGGGGAGGGGGGGGGGCACATATGGCTCAAGCCATATGTTGGGGGGGGGGCTCACGCTACATGTTGGAGGGAGGGGGTGGGGGGAACATATGGCTCAAGCCATATGTTGGGGGGGGGGGGGAGGGGACATATGGCTCAAGCCATATGTTGGGGGGGTGGGGGCACATGTGGCTCATGCCATATGTTTGGGGGGGGGGGGGTGGGGGGGCACAAGTTGGGGGGAGGGGGGGATGGGTGGGAACATATGGCTCAAGCCATATGTTGGGGGGGGGGGGGGGGGCGCACATATGGCTCAAGCTATATGTTGGGGGAGGGGGGGGGGCACATGTGGCTCATGCCACATGTTGGGGGGAGGGGGGGGGCACATATGGCTCAAGCCATATGTTGGGGGGGGGGGACATGTGGCTCACGCCATATGTTGGGGGGGGGGGGCACATGTGGCTCACGCCACATGTTGGCGGGAGGGGGGGGGGCAACATATGGCTCAAGCCATATGTGGGGGGGGGGGCACATATGGCTCAAGCATATATATAACAAAAAGTTCTCTCCTCTACATGCATATTTTGCTTCCACTTGGATTTCGTGGTGGCCGTATAGGGGGACAAGTCCCACCCTTCATCATAAAGTTGGTGGAAACAAGCATGCACACAATTGTAATTGAAAAAGGCCTACACTTAAACGGTGTATTTTTACACCAAGAAGGTGTATATGTACACCATCTCTCCAAGAGAACAAGTCATCTTGATATACTTAGGAATTTGGTTCAAAACTATGTGGTGTTGACCAAAGTGAAATTATTTGGTTAATCATAGAAGGTATTTTTGTATTCTTATCTAGTATTTGGTAATTTGACAAAATTTGGGTTTTCAGAGTTTGCTAGAAAAACTGTCAATGTTTACTCTATATACGTGGGTGTGTAAAGTTTCAACCAATATTGCAATATTTGTTTTGAAGTATATGAAAAAATAACCATGGGACTATGATATTCAAAAAAATTGGACTTGTATTTAGTCCAATTTTGGAAATGGACTTTATACAAGTCCAATTTTTTTAAATACAATGTTATGAATCTATTTTATAGTGTATATTTCCACAAATAACTTAATTATGTCAAGAGGTAAGAAACTTACATGCATCATACATCCAAATGATAACTCTCACTCGTGTTCGTTTGTTGTCTCTCCATTGTGTTTGGCTTTATGTAGAGCCATTTGAAGCCAATCAAGTGACATGTGAGTGGGGAGAAGGGAGAGATCCCATGGATATGGTTGTGCTCGCCTCTGCATGACTCTAAATCTCATCCTTTCATTTATTCTTTCTACTTTGACCGCTTCATATCTCTTAATCCACTTCTTCATCTCCTTGCTATTGAGGATACAAAACTTATTGAATTTCTCCATTTGCTCTTTGCTCATATTTCTTTCAATCCCTTTTCCTTGGAGAACCTCACCAATGATGCGATCATCATCCTTGTTATGCCAAGCATGCGGCATATCGAGATCCATCGATACAAGAAACTTCGTGATATATACTAATGATTCTTGCACAAGCCATCCCTCTACCATTCTTGCTTCTGGTCTTGCTCTCTGCCTTAACAAATCCCTTCAAAGTTTTTAGAAACCATTCGAGAAAAAACATCCACTACTGACTATGAACAGTACCTTCAATGGCCACCTCATCAAATATGTGCACAAGCAAGTGCACTTGAGTTGTCATAATGCTCAAGGGAAAGTGCTTCTCATGCAAGCACACGGCTTTGATGGAGTCCACCCTAGCCTTCTTGATGCTCGATATGGAGATCTCTTTTTTGAGATATCCACCTATTTCACATGCCCATGTAAGATTCATAATCTTTCTCACAATACCACCACTGATCTTGAATATAGCATTTCTAACATCTTCTTGTAAGAACCCTTTCATTGTAATTGGGAGGATGAACTATCCAAGAAACAAAGAAGTCATGTAAAAAATATAACATAATCATAATTACACTAACGCATCATGATTATCAGTACAGTAATCCTATAGCTTAGAATACCTGCGCAAGACCTTGTGCCAATCATCATATGGGACTTGAGCCCACTAAGCTTATTGTCCTTTGAAAATTCTACTTTCAAGCAAATCATGTACCCTGTCAGAGTTTGAAAAGAGGCAATGTCCACCTTGACCACTGGCTCCTCTCTCTTAGAGAGGATCCATGTTGCTTTCGGGAGGACAATTTTATGACCATGCACTTGGGGCCACAAATGAGGCATCCTATCCATAGCTCGCAAGTCTTCTTGCACTCCTCTTGAGTCTTTGTCACCAACCAAGTGTGCCCAAATAGTAGCCACCACATTCTTGAAGATATGCATGGGATCCAAGAGATGATTGATTTGTAACTGACCCCAATAAGGAATCTCATGAAAGATGGATAGATTCTTCATACCAAGAGGATGCTCCTCTCCATTTGCCCTCCAAGATTGAATCTAGTCACTTGCCTTCAAATTTGGTGGTGGTGGATCAAGCTGGCCTTCATGCGCGAGATGGTCTAGGAGAAGGTATCGAGCATGACCTTCATAAACCATTTTCCTCATATGTTTGGAGTGTCGTGCAAGCGCACTCAGACCCTTCCCACAAACAGGACAAACATGGTACCAACTTATTACAAGTCCTGCATGCATGCATGAATGTGTTAGTATAAGACATGCACTAGAAAGAGAGTCATAAAAATATCATTATACATGGAAAGACACAACCACGTACCTATGCACTCTCCATATCTTGGGTAGTCATGCATGGTCCACATCAAGATTCCCCTGACCAAATGTCATTGGTATATCTAGGAGCTCTAGAAATATCAAAGACCCGTGTGCCTCTCCATAAGATCTATATCTCCTCTATCAAAGGTGCCATGTACACGTCCATATTTTTTTCCTTAAACTTTCCTGGCACAAGTAGTGCAAGAATGAGGTGTCCCTTATTTATTGTTAGCCATGGTGGGATATCGTAATCCACCAAGACTATAGGCCATGTCGACCAAGATGTCGAGCATAACCTGAAAGCATTCACTCCATCCATGGTGGCGAGCCCAAGATGTAAGTTGCGTGGCTCTCTCACAAAGTTCGGCCCCACTAATTGTCTATGTACTTCCAAGCATCACAATTTGTAGGAATCCTCAACAATATGTCATCAGTGGACCAATGTGTTGCATGCCAAGTCATCAACTCTGCTATGGATTTGCATTGGAACATGTGGTGTATTCTAGCAATGATGGGAAAGTGTCTCAAGGACATTAGTGGGATCTGCTCACCCTGCAAGTCATCTCGATCTTGTTGTTCCCCACACTCCGGACAACTAGCCAAATCCCCATGCTGATGATGAAAGAGAATACAATCATTACAACAAGAATGGATGGTATCATAATCCATACCCACCATTCTCAGCATCTTCTTTGGTTCATCTCTTGATGTGGGCATGGTATTTGGTGCAGGCAATATCTTTTGGAGCAACCTATGGCAATTAAAACATAGATATACTTCCAATAATGAGAAACTATGATGATTCTTAAAACAATCAAGATCCAAATTGAGATAAATTAATGTAGGCACTAACCTCATTAAGGCTAAGACACTTGTATCAGACCACCCATACTTTTCTTGTAGATTTAAGATTGAGAGACAAGCCCATAGTTTTGACATCCCAACACCCTCGTACAACCGTGTTGATTGCAACTCTCACACCACAACCTCAGACTTGGACATCACATGTACATGTGATGTAGTGCCGCTAAAAATAGAATCCATCATGTCCACCATACCCTCGTCATCATCTGGCACATCCAGGAAACTACCCTCCTGCTCAAAGTGTGAAGATATACGTGCCCCCTTGCCACTCTCCTCATCCTGTCTCAAGGTTTCCTGTAAATACAAAATCTTGTCTCAAGGTTTCATGTAAATTACGCATGCAATATTAATCATAAACTCAAATAGCATTGACTTACTAATGATCCATCACCACATGCACCACCACAATGGTCGGTGTACTAGTGCAGGATCCTCCCCATACATCCGCAAGTGGTGCATGATAATACAACATTGATGTCATACTTCTCATTTGCAATGAGTGCAATGACAATACAACCTGTCCATAAGCCACTGCGGGCTCTCGGGCATTGGTGCATCATCTGACAAGCTTCCACTCGTCCCTTCCATTTGCACACCTCTAAAATCACAACACAAAATGCAAGGAGATCCACTCAAGATTCAAAAAATAGCCTATTGCTATCTTTTATGCCTATTGCTAGCTTTTATGCGCTATACCATTGGTATATACCGACTTTATGCCATGCTCAATCGGTATATATTGACCTTTAAGAGATATATAGAGTCGGTATATACCGATGGAATAGCATTAGTATATACCGACTCTAGGAGCTAAAAACCGAAACCTGTGCGTCGCCGATCCTCACAATTCTAGTGCAAGAAAAGCAAAAAACCTCTCCTCCTTCCTCACCTTCATCGGTGACCTCACCTTACTCCAACCTCTTCCCCACACTCCTACCCAGCCCCTCTCCCAACACTTGTGCTCCCTCTCCACCCTTCTCCCTCTCTACTCGTGTGAAATGACATTTTCCAAGAAGGTGTGTCTATTTAAACAATGTAGGTCTTTTCCTTCCCCCATTTTGTTTTGTGAGTGTTGAAGCATGTTTGTGTTTGCATTGCTAAGCCCATGTGGACATTTTCATGTTTGATTTTCAGAGTTGAAGGACCAAAAATGAGATTTGGTGAAAGAAAGAAGGCTCACCTCTTCTTTTTTTGGTATTTATCTACTTTCCCTTCCTTTTTCTAAAGTTTCTCTCCTCCTTTCCTTTCCTTTTCTTTCTTTAAAGGAAGAAACAATACACAAAAAACAATCATGAAAGAGAAGAGTATGAAAGCTATACCTATTGTTTTCATGCTTTCTCGTTGTTTGTAGGAACTATTATCCTCTCTTCTCCCTCTCTTATTTTCTCTCCTTCCTCTCTCTTCTCCTCTCTTTTTCCTCCCTCTTTCCCCTTTCTTCTCTTCTCTCTTTTCCCCTCTTTTCTCCTCTCTCTTTTCTCATGTCTTCCTCTCTTTTACTTCTCTTAAGCATCCTTTCTTTTTCTCTCTTTCATTCTCTCTTTTCTCTCTTTCCTTCTCTCTTTCCTTCTCTTTCCCTCTCTTTTCCTCCTCTCTTTCATTCTGTCTTTTCCTCTCTTTTCCTCTCTTTCCTTCTCTCTTTTCCTCCTCTCTTTCCTTCTCTCTTTTCCTCTCTTTTCCCCTCTCTTCTCTTCCCTCTCTTTCCTTCTCTCTTTTCCTTCTTTCCTCCTCTCTTTTCCTCTCTCTCATCCTCTCTTCCCCTCTCTTTTCCTTCTCTCTTTTCCTCCTCTCTTTCCTTCTCTCCTTTCCTCTCTTTTCCTCTTCTTTTCCCCTCTCTTTTCCCCTCTCTTTCATCCTCTCTTTTCCCCTCTCTTTTCCTCTCTTTTAGTCTCTCTTTTCCCCTCTCTTTTTTCCTCTTTGTCATCTCTCTTCTTCTTCTTATCCCCCACCTCTTTTTGCTTTTTCTCCTTAGTTGTATTTGGTTCTTTTTTTTCAAGCAAACTCCAAGTGGGACACCCTCCTCCACGAGTGTCTTCCCAAAACCCCAACCCAGTTCCCCACGTTGCAATGATTTGGGACATCCAAGTTTTGTAACAAACAAGGTTTGAGAGTTTTATCTCACCTATTTGCTTGTAAACATTCTTTTGTAATGCAAAAAAATAAACATTAGTGGGGCAAAATGGGGCCACAACAAGCCCTGTTTTATAACATAATCATAATTACACTAATGCATCATGATTATCGGTACACTAATCCTACAGCTTAGAATACCGATAAGACCTTGTGCCAATCATGGGCCTAATCCCACTAAGCTTATTTTCCTTTGAAAATGCTCCTTCCAAGCAATGCATGTACTTTGTCAGTGTTCGAAAAGAGGCAATGTCTGCCTTGACCACCGCTGCCTCCTCTCTCTTGGAGAGGATCCATGTTGCTTTTGGGAGAGAAACTTTACGAACACACACTTGGCCCCACAAATGAGGCATCCTATTCATAGCATGCAAGTCTTTTCACACTCCTCTCGAGTCTTTGTCACCAACCAACTGTGCCCAAATAGTAGCCCCCACATTCTTGAAGATATGCATGGGATCCAAGAGATGATTGATTGGTAACTGACCCCAACAAGGAATCTCATGAAAGATGGATAGCCTCTTCATACCAGGAGGAGGCTCCTCTCCATTTGCCCTCCACCAATCACTTGCCTTCAAGTGTGGTGGTGGTGGATCAAGCTAGCCTCCACGGGCGAGATGGTCTAGTGGAAG
The DNA here is from genome assembly GCF_047967505.1 of Dipteris shenzhenensis. Classification (NCBI taxonomy): domain Eukaryota; kingdom Viridiplantae; phylum Streptophyta; class Polypodiopsida; order Gleicheniales; family Dipteridaceae; genus Dipteris; species Dipteris shenzhenensis. The sequence goes on along the minus strand of NC_141617.1, from coordinate 20,396,300 downwards.
GTATCGAGCATGACTTTCATAAACCATTTTCCTCATATGTTTGGATTGTCGTGCAAGTGCACTCAAACCCTTCCCACAAACAGGACAAGAATGGTACCCACTTATTGCAAGTCTTGCATGCATGCATGAATGTGTTAGTATAAGACATGTGCTAGAAAGAAAGTCATAAAAGTATCATTATTCATGTAAATACACAACCAAGTACTTGCACACTCTCCATATCTTGGGTAGTCTGGTATGGTCCACATCAAGATTTCCCTGACCAAAATGTCATTGGTATGTCTAGGACCTCTGGAAATATCAAAGACCCGTATGCCTCTCCATAAGATCTGTAACTCCTCTATCAAAGGTGCCATGTACACATCCGTATTTTTTTCCTTAGACTTCCCTGGCACAAGCATGAGTTGTCCCTTCTTTATTGTTAGCCATGGTGGGATATTGTAATTCACCAAAACTATAGGCCATGTCGAACAAGATGTCGAGCATAACCTGAAAGGGTTAACGCCATCCATGGCGAGCCCAAGATGTAAGTTGTGTGGCTCCCTTGCAAAGTTCGGCCACCACTGATTGTCTATGTGCTTCCAAGCATCACAATTTGTAGGAATCCTCAATGTTTCATCAGTGGACCGATGTGTAGCATGCCAAGTCATCAACTATGCTATGGATTTGCATCGGAACATGTGTTGTATTCTGGCAATGATGGGAAAGTGTCTCAAGATCTTTACTGGGATCTGCTCACCTTGCAAGTCATCTCTATATCTTTGTTCCCCATACTCCAAACAATTAGCCAAATCTCCACGCTCACGTGACGAAAGAGAATACAATCCTTAGGACAAGCATGGATGGTATCATAATCCATACCCACTGTTGGCAGCATCTTCTTCGCTTCATCTCTTGATGCGGGCATGTGTATTTGGTGTAGGCAATATCTTCTGGAGCAACCTATGGCAATTGAAACATACATATGCTTCCAATAATAACAAACTATGATGATTCTCAAAACAATCAAAATCCAAATTGAGATAAATTAATGCAGATGCTAACCTCATTAAGGCTAAGATAGTTATATCGGACCACCCATACTTTGCTTGCAGATTCAAGATTGAGAGACAAGGCTGTAGTCTTGACATCCCATCACCCTCATACAACCATGTTGATTGCAACTCTCACACCATGGCCTCAGACTCGGACATTACATGTACATGTGATGTAGTGCCCCTAAAAATAGTATCCATCATGTCCACCATACCCTCGTCATCATCTGGAACATCTGGAAGACTACCCTCCTGCTCAAAGTGTGAAGGTATACATGCACCCTCGCCACCCTCCTTGTCTTGTCTCAAGGTTTTGTGTAAATATAAGATCCAGTCTCATGGTTTTGTGTAAAGTACGCATGCAATATTAATCACTCACGAACTCAAATAGCATTGACTTACTGATGATCCTTCACTAGATGCACCACCAATGGTGGGTGCTTGTGCGGGCTCCTCCCCATACATCCACAAGCGGTGCATGACAATATGTCGTTGATGTTGTACTTCTCACTTGCAATGAGTGCAATGACAATACAACCTCTCCATAAGCCACTCCGCACTTTCGGGCATTGGCGCATCATTTGACAAGCTTCTACTCATCCCTTCCATCTGCACACCTCCAAAATCACAACACAAAATGCAAGGAAATCCAATCAAGATTCAAAAAATAGCCACCCATGAGCTTTTATGCCTATTGCTAGATTTTTTGCCCTATACCGTCGGTATATACCAACACTATACCTTGTTTTGTTGGTATATACCAATGCTTATAGGATATACAGAGTCGGTATATATCGATGGAGTAGCGTCGGTGTATACCGATGTTGAGAGCTAAAACTTGAAACCTGTGCGTCTTCGCCCCTCACAACTCTATTGCAGGAAAAACAAAAAACTCTCCTCCTTCATTATATTCGGTGACCTCACGTTCCTCTAACCTCTTCCCCACACTCCTCACCCCTACCTAGCCCCTCTCCCAACACTTGTGCTCCCTCTCCACCCTTCTCCATCTCTGCTCATGTGAAATGACGTTTTTCAAGGTGTGCCTATTTAAGCAATGTAAGTTTTTTTTTTGTGAGATTTTGTTTTGTGAGTGTTGAAGCATGTTTGTCGTGTTAGATATCAATGCTCCACTCTCATGTAACTACGCAGGAACCAACTAAATCTACTTATAAGCCCCCCATATGAGGAGAAGGCATTTGAGTAGCTAGGTTATCCGGTAGGTCCTGGTTTGGACACCAGATGGGGGCCATGTGTGGCCTGATGGTTGGACGGCTTTAGATACACTTGGCACACTGCCAACTAGGCTACATGCAAGTGCGGGAAGGCATCCCATGACTGACCGCACTGAGGGTAGATGGAGCATTTCTCGGGGCAGTCCACTCTCGGGTTACGGGGCCCATTTGGAACCCCAGATGATCCCGGATGGCTCTGGGCCCTGGCTCTGGTCCCGAACGTGTGGTCGGTGGCCTATTTCGGGACCTCGACCTCCAGTCCGCCGTTTTGGGTTGACTGGGTCGGTCTCCCAATCGGGTCTAACTGACTACGATTGGTGGCTATATAAGAGCAAGCCCGTGAAGTCCATCATTATCACTGGCTACAACAACCCTGATTCCTTAGCATCTAGCCTCCGTCCTCTACTGTTTCTAGCACGCCATCGAAACTTCACACACAGGATCGCATGGCTGGGAGGCAGCGCCATCTATTGTATTAGTTTTACAGTAATCAAATTTTTATTCTCCATACTATCTGCTTTTCTCTCTTGCATACGAGATCCTATTATCTGTTGAGCACAGACGTTGTATTGTTTTCTTACAACGTCTGTGCTCTCTTCTCCTCTTTTCTTATTTCCTCTCTCTTTCCCCTCTCTTTTCTCTCTCTTTTTCCTCTCTTTTCCTCTCTTTTCCTTCTCTCTTCTCCTCTCTTTTTCCTCCCCTCTCTTATTTCCTCTTCTTCCTCCCCTCTCTTTTCCTCTCTTTTGTGTATTCTTATGCTTATATGCTTATTGTTTCCTCCCCTCTCTTTTGCCTCTCTTCTCCTCTCTTTCCCTTCTCTTTTCTCTCTCTTTTCCTTCTCTTTTCTCCTCTCTTTTCCTTCCACTCTTTCATCCTATTTTTCTTTTTTTCATACTCTTTTCTCTCTTTTCATAAGCATATGCATGCATTTGCATATGCTTATGCTTACATGCTTATGCATGAGCATATGCTCATATGCTCATGCATAAAGCATGATCATTTGCTTTCTCTCTTTTTCTCTCTTTCCCCTCTCTTTTTTCTCTCTTTTCCTTCTCTTTTCTACTCTCTTTTCCTTCCACTCTTTCATCCTCTTTTCTCTGTTTTCATAAGCATATGCAGTTGCGTATGCTTATGCTTATGTGCTTATGCATGAGCATATGTTCATATGCTCATGCATAAGCATAATCATATCCTTTCTCTCTTTTCCTCTCTTTTTCCTCTCTGTTCTTCTTTTCCCCTCTCTTATTTCCTCTCTTTTCGTCTCAATTGGTCCTCTCTTCCTCTCTTTTCCCCTCTCTTTTCCTTCTCTCTTTCTTTCTCTCTTTTCTTCCCTCATTTCCTCTCTTTTGATCCTCTCTTCCCCTCTCTTTTCCTTCTCTCTTTCCTTCTATCTTTTCTCCTCTCTTTCTTTCTCTTTTCTCCTCTCTTTTCCTCTCTTTTTTCCTCTCTTTTCATCTCTTCCCCTCTCTTTCATTCTCTCTTTTCCTCTCTTTTTTCCTCTCTTTTCATCTCTTCCCCTCTCTTTCATTTTCTTTTTTTCCTCTCTTTTCTCCTATCTTTTCCTCTCTTTTTTCCTCTCTTTTTCTCTCTTTTTCTCTCTTTCCTTCTCTACTTTCCACCCACGTGAAGCGTCAACAGCTGGACATTGAGCAAGCATATATAGACTTGTGTCACTCTCATTCAAAGAATGATCGAGTTTGTAAATGCTTGCTCAATCTGAAGCTGCACCAATGCTTGGAGCCTATCTTTTCCTCTCTTTTTCTCTCTTTTCCTCTCTTTCATTCTCTCTTTCCTCTCTTTCCTTTAAGAGGGCTTCTCTCTTTTCCTCTCTTTTCCTCTCTCTTTTCCACCCACGTGAAGCTTCAACAACCGAACATTGAGCAAGCATATACAAACTTGTGTCACTCTCATTCAAAGCATGATCGAGTCTGTAAATGCTTGCTCAATGTCAGGCTGCACCAGTGCTTGGAGCATATCTTTTCCTCTCTTTCCTTCTCTCTTTTCCTCTCTTTCCTTCCCTCTTTTCCTCTCTTTCCTTTAAGCCTCCATTCTCTAGTCTTTTCCTCATATGCATTTGCGTATGCTTATGCTTATATGCTCTTTCCTTCTCTCTTTTCCTTTCTTTTCCTCTCTCTTCCTTCTCTCCTTTCCTCTCTTTTCCTCCTCTCTTTTCCTTCTCCCTTTTTCTCTCTTTTCCCCTCTCTTTTTCCCTTTTTCACTCTCTCTTCTTCTTCTTATCATGTTCCTCTTTTTTCTTTTACTCCTTAGCTGTATTTGGTTCTTTTTTTTCAAACATATTCTAAATGGAACACCCACGCCCTCACCCACGGCTATCTTCCCAAAACCCCAAGCTAGTTCTCCACGTTGGAGTGATTCAAGACATCCAAACTCTACTATCACATGTAGCAGAGAAGATTGCGCACGATATAGACTGGGTGAATTATAACGTCGAAGTACATTCGCTTGGGTGGGGTCTTGACCCAGCGACTGAGGAAAGCATGAAACAACCTATAGGATCTCCATAGGTTTTGGAGAGACTGCCACGACCATTGCTAGACCTACAAAGATGAAACTATAAAGGACATAATGGGTTGTGTAGAGGTCTTTATGGAATGCAAGTATGTAATCCAGGAAGAGTATGACCTCATATTAGAAGAAGTGGAAGATGAGGTCTCGAGTGACCTGCCTAGTGGTGAGGAGGAGGAAAGTACCTCACACAATAATGTAGAGCGGTAGACCTCCTCCACTATTTTGGCATTTTTGGAGAATGTTTCTTTTGGAGACAGATTTTGCTTAACAATACTATTTTTTGCGCTCTCTTTTTGTATATGAGAACTCTTGTTTAACAATACTATTTTTTGCGATATTTTTTGTATATGAAAACCTTCTTGGATTCCACTTGTCTTAAGTAAATATTTGTCCTTTCATTATTGTCTTAAGTAAATAATTGTCCTTTCTGCATTGATGTCTTTTCATAATTATCTTAAGAAATTAATTGTCTTTTCATAGTTTTATTAAATTGAATTTGACTTTGAAGTAATAAATTGTCTTTTAAGTAAATTGTCTTTCTGCTTCTTAACTGCTCTTGTGTTTGTTTCTGTTTTCATGTTTGTGTCTGCATTTTCCAATCCCCCCAAATTAGACATGGCATCATGTCGCACATCCTCTCAGTACGGAACCCCTCGTAGGAGGAGACATCATGATCTGTACTCTCGAAAGGACTTTGATTTCCCTCAACTAACTCCTCAGGGGCCTACCCATGTGACTAACTAGGACACTCAGGCCTAGCTCTGCGTGACTACCCCTCGGGGAACTCCTTTGCTAGTAGCCCATGGCTTTCTTGGGAGTCCCAACGAGTTTGTCACACAGATGAGTGATACAGACGCAGCGAGATTCTTCTCTCTGCTATCTCAAAGGAGCTCAACTATTCCTACACCCCTCGAGGGTAGATCAAGGCCATTGATGATTGGACCTACTCGATAGTCGTCCCCTTTAGCCCCTTTGAGTGAGGGGCCATCACTTGGGCATAGCCATCATAAGGGAAGGAAGAGTAGAAAGGTCGAGGTTGCTGTGGTGACTTGAGGGATGTAGACGAGTTAACACACTCACATCCCTATAGGTTTCCACTTGGTCATGAGACGTAGTACTAGTCAGGTCCCTTTCCCTCTCCCACTCTCACTCCCACTCCCTATGCTACTCCTTGCTCCGTAAGCACTTGCAGTACCACCCCACGCTCTAGCTCTACTACTGCCACTCCCAGTCCCCTGCCCTTACCCGAGCACCTGTACTATAACCTCACTAGGGGTGGAGAGATCATAGAAAATAAAAAGGGCAAAGAAGTGCTGGCCACCATGAGACAGTTGATGAGCCACCATTTCAAGAGTGGCATAAAAATTGACTGGTAGCACCTGGATGACAAAAAGAAGAAGGCAATCATCGAGGAATTGAAAAGACGATACTCTAACCCTCCAATTGGTAGTTCAAAGACAATTACATGCAAGAGCGCATGTATGCTATCTTGAAGCATCGTAGGTCAATCTTGCAAATTGCCATCGCAGCAAAGAAGCCTAAACCCAGCTAGGTGGATAAAGCTGAGTGGAATTTTTTGAATAAGGAGTATAGGGACAAGCCCCAAAAGTTCAAAAATTAGAGAAGGGCTACGAGGAGACGGCTGGACACTGTACGTACTTTGCACCTCGGCAGTGGCAGAACGGCCACGTTCGAGCCATGGGTGGTAAGTCTACTTCTTCTCATTTAATTTATTATTGTATTTGTTTTATTACATATTGCATGCACTTTATCTAACTCTTGTAATTTGGGTCCACAACAATCTGCGATTGCTCGCCTTCCCACAAATGAAGAGACGAGATGTGCATTCTGCATAGGAGTGAAGCCGTGGTTTATTGAGATGGAGGCACAAGGAGTGGCAGTCAATTGGGATGCGGTGGTTGTTCACTTGGTATAGGTCTACTCCAACTTGTAATCTCACTTTTTAAGTTGTTTCATTCTTTAAGTTCCAATCTAATTTCAAATTAATATGGTTTCACTCTTAGGATGCAAGCTCAACGTCCCATCAGCGGAGGTAAGCGGTGATGACGAGGAGACAGGTATCAAGGGATTTGGCTTAGACGCCTTCGATGAGGGCTAGGGATCAAGCGGACGCCACGAGCGCCAGGGCGACCACGACGATGACGATGACGATTCGGATGAGCAGTAGTGGTAGTGGTAGTATTAGTAGTAGTTTGTATATACTTTGGCATGTATATGCTTTTGTCTGTTGGCTTGTTTGAGCGATTTTGTATCACCCTTTTCGAAAGGAAAATTTTGTAATAAACAAGGTTGTATATAGTTCGACATGTATACGCTTTTGTCTGTCGGCTCATTTGAGTGATTTTGTATCACCCTTTTCACAAGGGAAATTTTGTAACAAACAAGGTTTGAGAGTTTTATCTCGCATGTTTGCTTGTAAACATTCTTTTGTAATGTAAAAAAATAAACATAATTAGTGGGGCAAAATAGGACCACAACAAGCCCTATTTTGCCCCGCTATTTTTTTTAAAATTTCTGTTAAGGGTCGGTATATACCAACGCTTTACCAGTGTCTGTACATATCGACCTTTACCAACATTGTTATATACCAACGCTATAGCGATGCATGTCTTCTGATGTTAATAGCGATGTAAATAACAACCTTTGTGCCTGTAAAAAAAAGACATTTTAGTGTAAAAAAGGTCGATATTTCCATCAAAAAATGGCTTGTACCTTGTAGTGAATATAATAAATTTATTCAAAAATAATTTTGTGCCTACCATCAAATAAAAACACCCTTAAGTAATTAGCACACACCATAGGATCAATACTTACCTCAAAAAGTGATGCATCATAAACACTAGGATAGGCATAAAAACAAGGGATCCTCAACAAATTTTTACTCTAAACATGATAATATGTTCTAGGACATCTAGAGCCTATATAATCATCAAAGATAACCTCCGAGAAACAATCATAAAAATCTAGCTAGCCTTTGATAACAAAAAACAACCCCCACTCTTATCCCTCTCACCAAAATGGCCCTCACGTACAAAACCCATTTGTACATACATCCATAAAGTCCTCATTGCTAGGCTGTCTTGTCACCCTTTCTCAATGGGGATGGTAAGGGCCCTTATGTCCAAAAATAATTTTCATGAACTTGAATTGGCTAAAAAGTAGGGACACCCACTTGATGTAACAATATATGCTCACTCATGTATCGCCCAGTGGGGTATCTCATTTTCTCCTTATGCTCTTGAAATGCAATTAAGTCCCTTTGTTCTATGTGTGTGTGTATGTATGAGTACACGCGTGCATGCATGTAGATTTCATCCTAATAATTCACTTCATCAAGGAGTTTTCATTTATTTAATGTTAAAATAAGTTGTTGTAGGTTGATCGTTGCCATTAATATTATCAAGGCATGTTTAAGAAAGCACTTTATCATACAAAGAGGGACTTTAGACTCACTTTTACTAGATATATACTTGTAATATGTAATATGGACTATCAAAATTCTCCCTATGATTATGTTTTTCATTTGTTGCAAATAGACCCTCCACACATTATAGAACCATAAAATGATAAAAATTGGAATATATTTCAGGCCCTAAATGCTAATTTGCTACAAATTGAATATAATTCTCCCTTATTACAATGGTTCTACAATAATAGAAAAGAAATGACAGTAATTTTAAGAAAAAGAATGCAAATAATAGTGACCATGCAAGAAAAAGAAGTAGAAGGTGAGTGCGGTGGCCTCAGGGGGAGGTGGGGGTGCACACCACTAGCAAAAATGGATAAGTATAGCTTCATGGTTGTGACCTTATGAAAGGAAACATCTGCTCATGTAATAAAGTATGACCTTTTTTTTTGTCAAAAAGCAGTTTGACCATGGGAATAATTGTAAGAGAGTGGACCTACTTTTTTAGTACTAGATTTTTTATGAAAATATTGTTTGCTTTGTTATGTTTGTGAAAGTGTTTTTGCAAAAGGTATCCTTTTCAAAATGGCCAAAATATTTGAATTGTTTAATTTTTTAATGACTTTGAGCTTGGCTGGAGCCCTCTTGCCTCTGTCTCTAATTCCTCCATTAACTCTTCTCTCGTTGCCTCCTAGTTTGAGCGACCCTTTGTCAACCACTCTTCGATAGGCTAAGAAAACCTCTCTTTTGCCTAATAAGTTGCCCATCCTCTCTCTACCTCTGTTTCTCTCTCTACTTGCAATGCTCTCCCCTTCATCTACATGTCTTTCATGCAAACATGGGCAAACCTATAGTGTGTATGTGTGTGTTTGATGAACAATCTGTAGTTTGTATGTGTGTATTGTGTTTTTGTGTGGCTTTGTTCTATTATTTTGCTATGTCTTTTGTATTTTAACTTTGTTCTGTTATGTGTTACATAATTTAGCGAGACTTAATTTGGTCATGCGAGGTTAGGTTGATTAACTTTGTGTGTGGTTAATAAGTCAAGTGAAGTCAAGTTCATGTGTGGTTAGGTCAATGCTATGGAGTGGTGTCTTTGTGATTGTGAATTTTCTTTGGAAAATTAGTAACCAATTGCAATTGGCATTATGTACCCTTAGGTATGGATTCTAGCAAAAAAGACCCATTATCTAGTACATAAAGTGACAACCAAAGTCTCATGAGTATATGTTTTCATCCAATAAGAAAGAATTGTGTTGATTGAATATGAAATTTCTTTGCAAGTTTATCGTTCTATTGTGATAAACCATGCTCAGTTATGAACTATGTGGAGTTACTATTTTATCTAAGAGATACGATGCAAAAGTTTATGGACCAAGTACTATAGCACGTATGTTTGCCTGTGGTTTGTTGGCAAAAGGAGCTGCAGGATGTGTTAGGGAGATAGAGTCTAGAGGTGGAAAATTATTGAGCTCACTAAGCCTTTGGCCTTATCCATTCTCCTTTTCTCTTTTGTTGCTTTCAAAATTGTTGGTATCCCACTACGTCGAGCCTTCAAAAGGGGGTCATTGGAGTACGATTCTTGCAGGCAATCTTGCAGACGCAATGCGTGCAACAGCCTTCCAATGTTCGGCTCATTCGCTCCCTGGAGTTTGGCACAGTGCACTTTCGATTGAACCATTGTCGTTTCTTACATACCAAGTACTGTGTGCATTGTGCCAAGCTGCAGGCACCGAGTGTTCAAGAACAGACGCTCCTCGACGTCACATCTTTGATCTCCCAACTGCAAAGTTAATTACTATGGCTACAATCAAGAAACTTTATTGCTTTCGCCCATAGTTTTCATTTGGGCCCTGGATCTGATATTGTAGACGACGTACTTATCTCACGCAAAAGTTAGATGAGGATTCATGGGCGCAGGTAAGGCTGCCGAATAGTATGTCGATCAACTCATCAACGACACTATACAAGTTACTCTTTCTTGGTTTTGAGTGTCTAGGTATTGTTTATATGATTTCCACCTGCTTCACTATGTCTAAAACGTACATGCCAGGGTCTATGTGCAGGTGAAGATTCACATAAGAACGTTCAATCTATCGACAATTGCGCCGATATTGTGTACAGCCGACCATCAAATGAAGACTGAGAGCATATGCCAATACTGTCGAAGGCGAGTGTGTCCCCAGCTCTTCTAGCCTGTGAGACGGGCGTTAGAATTGCCTCTCTCGTCTTTGAAGGAATATGCTGGAAATGGCAAGGCAGGAGTTGTTTCTGCTAGTTCGAAGCTGAAACTAAGACATTTCTGACTTGGAAATGGCAAGCTTTGTTGCCCATTCGACGTCCATGGCATGTCAATAGCCAGGCATGAATTAGATGACCATTGCATCACAATTTGCAAAATTATGATGGGCGATATCCTCACAAAAGGCCAGCCCATCGAAATGCTATGATTTGCCTTAGAAATTTTCAACTCTTTTAAAAACAAAAGAGTAGGCAGGACGATCTCATTCTTTATTAATTTTCATAGTATAAAAGCAAAAAAGTCCTAACGTGTCTAATGGGTCTACTAATCTTCAAAATTCATGATCTACGCAGGGAAGCATTGGATTTCAATGGGATTTGTTCCAACGGGTTTGTAATTTTGTGTTTCAATTGTCTGTGCATTTAGATCTTGCAGTGCATCTACAAAACTTCTTGGATTTGCAAAACTCACTTTTAAAAAAAATTGCTAATCTAGTTAACACTTTAGCCTAAGTGTAACCCCCTAATCTAATTAATTTAACTAACCTAATTAATCCTCCCTCCCCCTCCACCTCTTCGCCCTCCCTTCTCCCTCTGCCTCGCCACCTCGTTACCTACTCCCTCTACGCAGCGCACACTGCCCCCTCTTTCAGTCCCTCTACTCAACCCCTCCCTCGCCCCCCCTTGTGTATGATCATTGTGCCTCTCTCCCCCACTGTGCATGTCATCTACTCTTCTCTCCTCGCGGCTCTTCCACCGTCTGCTCTGAAGCCTTTCCATGGCTCGCAAGGAGCCATAGCCATGAGGTTGTTTGATCGCGAGGCCTTTTGGCTCCATAAACAAAGGGCATGGCAAGCAAGAAGACCTGGAGGGATGATGAGAGGTCGTAATCGCGGGCCTCAGGGGTATCGATCAGATTGTTCTTGTTTGCCACATGCCTTTCGGATGCCTCTCTCTTGAGTCTCATATCAGCGAGCTGGTAGTGTTGGTTGGCTATGGTGGAAGCAGAATTAGAAGAACATTGTTGATCAAAACCTCCATATGTGGCGGCGGCAAGGTAGTGCAAGTGTTGCTTAGACATGGCGGGTGTTTTATCCTTGAGTAAGGCAGTGTAAAGAAGTTTGGAAGGGACACATGGCAAATTATCCCTCGCCCTCCCCCCCCCCCTTTCCCCCATCTCTCATGCTTTAATAGCATTTTTCACAACTTGGGTTCCCTATTAGTAAATAAAAACTTTCAACAAAATGTCATCTTATCGACAATGGAACATTGTGTATATAATATTTTCACAAAGAAAGAATTCTTTGAATATTTTCACGCTTGTTGCTAGTTTTTCCTACTCTGCATTATCTCTAAGACATTGACATCCAGCTCGTGCTAAATGCCCCTCATAATTAGGTGTAGCCATTTTGGGTGGAGTCATGTTTAAGTGTACTCTCTAAAATCAAGGGAATGCAACTTGGTTAACTTAAATAGTCCATGCATTCACCTTAATCTTTAAGCTAATAAATGGAATGCATAATTTAAGCAACTTATTCTTATTGAATTTTACTATAGTGCATTTCTTTTTTGTATTTAAGATTGGCTACATCTAGTTGCATACGGTAGGTTGGATTACCTTTGAATGAGAAAAAAGATAGATGATGGATTCCCTTGCAACTCCACAAAGATAAATCATAGTGAGAAATCATGATGGAGTCCCTTGCAACTCTTCAAAGACAATATATAAATTGTAGTGAGAAGCATTCAATACATAGAAGAGCTCATGGACATAGTACATTAATAAACTTATAAATTGAGGTTTCCCTCCTTCATGGACCTAGTTTGTCAATAAACTTAAGGTCCTTTGATGAGTAGACCATCTTCCTTTATAGACGTAGTCCAACAATAACTAAAGGACTTGAGAGGAGTACCCCCCTTGATGGGCTTAATTAATTGATAAGCTAAAGGACTTAAGAGGAATACCCTCAATGGAATTGGGGTCTCAAAAGGGCCTCCAATTAGTGTTTCCTAATTTCAAGGGATTAGAGAGTGATTTGAGGTGTACCAATGAGAGTGCTAAAAGGTGTGGGGCAATGGTATGTTGAGGTGGAGGGTGGGCAGGCCTACACAGAGCCCCTATTGGTTGCTCCCCTTACACTAGGGACCACCCAAACCATCCCCCCCCCTCTTAACCCATGTTTGACCCTCCTACCAAGTGCATATCCCCCACATGAGCCCAAAACTGCATTCAATGGGATGGTAGGGCCCAAATGGCGAATTTTTCTTCTACCCTCCCTCTTTCTAGGGCCTTTGCCCCCCACTGTTCTGGCCCAACCTACCAAATCACTCAGATTTGAACCAAATCCCATGCATTTTCCCTCTTCCCCCTCTTTCTATGCTCCCTCCTACTCTTGCCTGCTTGCTGCAGCTCCTCTCTCTCTCTCTCTTCCCTCTCCCTCTCTTGTGCCTCTGTTGGAGCTTCTCTATCCCTCTCCTTCTCCCTCTCTTGTGCCTCTGTTGCTGTTGCTTTGTCCCTCTCCTTCTCCCTCTCCTGTGCCTCTGTTGCTGCTACTCTGTCCCTCTCCTTCTCCCTCTTTTGTGCCTCTGTTGGAGCTACTCTGTCCCTCTCCTTCTCCCTCTCCCTCTCCTGTGCCTCTATTGCTGTTGCTCTATCCCTCTCCTTCTCCCTCTTTTGTGCCTCTGTTGGAGCTGCATTGCCTTGTGTAGGAGTCCCATTCTTGATGTTGCAACCTCTGTAAGCATGGTGAGGAGAAAGGCTACAAGACCACACAATGTTGTGACCTCTTGTGTCTTCCACAACACTAGAAATGCATTGGATGAGTGGATCCCTTGCACCTATAGCTTAAATGACTGGATAGTGATGAAAGGATCGGCCAAAGGTCCACATAAGCTTCCCAAGAGCAAGAGAGGTGACATCTTGCATGAGTGGAAGGGGCACATCTTGAAGTTCAAGTTTGGGAAGAAAAGATGGCTCGCAAAAGTGCAACATGTTTACATGGGAAAAGATATGCGGCTTCCTCCATCATTCAATTAGTCTAGGATACCATCACACTGTGAGCCTTTCTATCTATGCACCTTTTTCATCTGTAAGTGTAATGAGTCCATTTGGAAATTTTGTGTTTGGTTTCTAAGAGCTCTTATTCATGGTGGCATATATTTTCCCTTCGGACGTCAAGGACTGGGAACCAATTGAATCATTCATAGGCAAGTTCACTGCAATTCATGAGGATTTAGGTAGCCAAATGCATGCCAGGGAGAATTTGGCCTCCTTGCGAATGAAGAATGTGTATTGGTATAATGCAACATACATCACTCCAATGACATCATCAAGCTATGGCCGTCTGCAAACCATTGCACCACCACACCTTCAAGACATGGATTTCAGCAATGTGGACTCGAGGACATTGCAATCATACAAGGACAAGATTGCAAAGGATGTGGGCATGGCCATGAAGTTTACATTTGGATCCAAATGGGCAAGGTTATCTAGGTTTATGCCTCTGCACATTTTTTCTTCTTTATTTCAGAATATACATATGCATAGAACAAAAACTATGTGGTCCTGCAAGCATGTAGATGAAAATGCTCTTGAAGATTTACTTGGGATGAATTGGGAAACTAGGTCAGGCGACCAAAAGGGTGATGTGTTTCAATGTCACACATGTAAAGACAATGTGGTTATTAGATACCATTTGTCACGCCAAATGTTGTATTTAGCTTTTCAGTACAAGCGTTGGAAGAAAACTATGGCCGGTGGCTTCACCTTGACTCTAATGATGAAGACAATACGAGGGTAAGTCTATCTATTGATGTTGAAGAGGGAGATGTCAAGAATGTGAATGTCACATCGCAATGGACTCTAAGGGATGTGCGAGAGCACCTATTGGTCATGGAGGATGGCATGTCAGAGTCCTTCTACTTTACCTTAAATGGTGGTAAGATCAGCCGCCGTGTGGAGAAGTGCATGCATAGTGCCAATTTCATTCCTCCTGCAACTTTGAAGATTTCTAACAATGTGTTTGACTAGTGCAACATTTAATTTTTTGTCTATCCAATCCTAGTTATTGCTTCAAAAGATGATGTACAATTAAATTAAAATGTTATTTCTTTTAATGTTTTCTCCTTTTAGTTCATGGTAAATGTTTTTCAAAATATTTGGGGATTTTATGATTAATTTTAATTTTTAGGGTTTTGATATATATTAAGCGGTAAAAGCCCTTTTTACATCACACTCTCACTTTCACATTTAGAGAGCCATAGAAACTCCTGTCCTCAGAAGTTACTCCCTCCATCAACTGCTATTTGCCACAGATTCAGCTAGAACTGTGTTCCATGACTTCATTTGTCGAACTGCACTTGCAGATCGTGAGGAAGAGCTATTTTTAGTGTTTGATAGGACTTTAGATGTCCTAGGAACATATATGTGATCCAAGGATGACTTCTCAGATCTCATCCTTTACATGCAAGATAATTTCTCAAATTTTGCCTATACACTTGACCACACTTCAAAGAGATGGGTTCCCATAGATTATATAAAGTATCTGTTTGTAGAGGAACCCAAGTTTGTAAAGCACTTGGCTTGCTTTTGTGTGACAACCTTACAGACGAAGGGTTTAGGTCAGTCGAAGTTCAAGAAATCCTAGACGCAGGGATCATAGGAAATATAGGCACCAAATTCCTTTCATGGGAGATGACATTCATCTTCCTTCTCCAAGAAGGAAATTTAGAGGAAGAAGCCTCATCGTCTAGCACCCCCTCTAGTAGAACTGCTAATCTGGTCATCCCTAGACTAGACTCAGACATCTACATGGAAGAGAGTCTTGACGATCCAACAGAGGAGATGGAAGCAGCTCAAGCATTGAGCCTACTTCAAGAGCCCACAGTAGAGAAAGAATCTGCATCGGAGATCGTTGACCTAGACTCAAAGTTATGGTCCTTGTCCCCCCTCATCATCAATGGATAAGAGTACATATTCCTCCATGACATAGAGATTCTTTTTGGACTATGAGAGGATGAGGCACTCGAAGTCCTATCGGGGTGAGATCAGGGTTGATGTTGACACAAGTGTCAAAGATCCCAGGGTTTTAGGTACCGAAGACCAGACAATGGAAGCCTTTCTCTTAACGACGCTGGTTTCAATGAGGGATGCAAACATGTCCGTATATGATGCACAACCCTCTCATGCAGAAGCTTCCACCTCCAACACAGGTCAGGAGAAAGCGTCCACCTCTTGTCCCCCCTCATCATCAATGGAGAAGAGAGTACGTATTCCTCCATGACATAGAGATTCTTTTTGGACTACAAGAGGATGAGGCACTCGAAGTCCTATCGGGGTTCGATGTTGACACAAGTGTTAAAGATCCCGAGGTTTTAGGTACCGAAGACCAGACAATGGAAGACTTTCTCTTGACGATGCTGGTTTCAATGAGGGATGCAGACATGTCCGTATATGATGCACAACCCTCTCATGTAGAAGCTTCCACCTCCAACACAGGTCAGGAGAAAGCGTCCACCTCCCAAATGGAACATCACATAGCACTTGGTTCCATCAACATTGCAAATGAGGAAGGGATAGAAGCCAACAACGCTCTAGTGGTAAGTTCGAACAATATTTTTTATTTTGATGTTCTTTCAGTATAATTTGTTTTGTCGGTCTTCTAATATTTGTTGAATTGTTAGAGGATGCGTTTGAGCTTGATGAATTCTCATCTCGACGGGGTAATGTTTGCAGCACATTTGGGCAAGATCATTCTTTGGCCCATTACCTTGGCAAAGTCGTAGAGCATATCATGGCCTTTCACAACAAATTTTCTCCTCCAGGTCCTTTGGAGCTACTGAAGTGCAAGGCATTGTCATGCACTATCGGATACTCCAACATTACTCGGAATGCCGACAAAGTCATTTTGGTAGACCTCCTGGCTGCTATCAATGCCTTTGGATCGAACATGCATGGCAGGGCATTGACGGCAATGGCTATGTCTTTGGCGGCAGCAGAGGAGGATGTTAGTGCTGTTGCGGCTAGATTTATATCTAGGAATCCACTAGGGGATTCAAAGACCCCTATTCTCAATGTACTCAAACTAGCCAAGAAGAAAGATAGCCTGTGAGGCCTTTTGTATATATAAACATATATTTAAATGGATATTTCAATGGATACATGGCTACATGTCTTTATTATTTGTTTTAAGTTATCATTGCTCGTCATGAATTCCATTTTATTTTGTTTAAGTCATTGATGATATATTTTCTCCATCATTTTAATTGTGTTCATTTAATAAATTTCTAGCCAATTTAGTATTATTTTCACCAATTTTGGGTATCGAGAGTTCATTTCTGTCAAATCTTGAAGGAATTTCACCATCGCGCAAAAGGGAAAAGTGTCCGGCATGTCGCCAGGACCCCAGAAAGCCCACGACGTGCCAAACACTTTTCCCTTCTGCGCGATGGTGAAATTCCTTCGGATTTGATAGAATTCAAAACTTACATTAAAATGATCAGTTACTGCAGTCATAGAAATGGAAAATACACAATAATGCGATAGTGTAGAGAATGTTGATATATTTTATTTAAAAACGTTGGTCCTTGGGCCTTAGATACAAAATAGTGCCTTCAAGGGTAGGGGGTGGTCTAAGTCCTAAGAGTGGGTTGCAAGAGAATCTAGGGCTTCAAACTTAGGCCACTCCATAGCCACTCCGTAGCCGCTTCGCCAGAGCCATGTCCTTGTCCATGACCGTGACGCACTTTGCATGGATGGCACACAAGTTGGCATCCTCAAATAGAGCAGTGGTCACTTGCTCCACAGCCTCTTGGAGCACCCCCGTAGCTCTTGTGCTGAAGCGCACGTCATCCTTGTATCCCTGTGCTATCTCCCGTACCACACATTGGAAGGGAGCACGTGGGATCAAGTTGTCGGTGGTCTTCTACATTTGCCTGATCTCCCTCAAGGCTCGTGCTCCTAGCTTTGCTTTGTACGGCTTCCTGACTCTTGGTGGGGGCCTTACAGATACCCAAACACCTTCCCACGGCCTCTTGTCTACCTCGAACTTCTTTCGCTGCTCTTGTTTGCGTTGGTCCTCCTCCGAGTCCTCCTCTCACTGACGTTTGGAGCTTTGGCCTTCTTTGGGATGGGGCTTCCTTGGAGTCTACTTTACCCTCCTCATGGGCATAGGGATCATCTTTGCAATGGGATGTATCTCCGAGAGAGGGAAGATGGTGCTCTTCCTGGTAGTCTGTTGGCCCTCAGGAAGCCTCTCTATGTCCGGGAGGTTATCGAACACATTTTGTTCGATTTGGAGAGGGCTCTCATGGGGAGGGGAAGGCTGAGGCTGTGAGGCTAAGGGGAAGGCTGAGGCTGAGGGGAAGGCTGAGGGTCAAGCTGAGGCTGAGGTTGAGGGGAAGGATGAGGCGAAGGCTCAGGCTGAGGAGAAGCCTGGGAGACCTCACGAGAGTTGGGGGAGGCTCACAAGAGTTGGAGGAGGCTCCACTAGACCTGGATAGGTTCATGTGCATGAATGCCATGGAGGTGGTGGAGCTAGAGGAGGAAGGGTGGAGGCGGCATCTAGTCGATCTAGCAGTGTTCTTCACTCTTGCCATTGAATAATGAGAGTTAGGGTTTTTTTTAACGTTTTATAAGGGCACATCATGTTTTGACATCCCTTTTAATTACATTTAGGGTTTCATCGTGCCCCTTGTCCCCATCCTAACCCCTCCAACCCCCCCCACCCTAGTCGCCCTCCCCCCCCCTTGCCCTCCCTCTACCTGCCCAGCCCACACCTGTTGCCCTCCCCCATAGCCCCCATCCCCCCCTCCCCCTACCCTTGCTATCACTCCACCTCTCCCCTTGCCCCACCCTATGCCCCTCCCTTCTCTCCCCCCTCCTTCACCATGTCCCCACTTTCCCCAACGTCGTGTGAGTACAACAATTGTGGTCAAAATAAGCAAGATATTAAAGAGTGAGTACACAAATTGTGGTCAAAATAAGCAATATATTTATTTCATATTTGTATACAATTACACCATAGCTTTTGTTGGTGGTTGGACCCATCTTCTCCCTTCTCTCACTCTAGCTTGCAGCCAACGTGCGACTCCTCGACTCCCTATGGATGCTTTCCAAGCACTATGCCTTCATAGGGAGTTGAGGAGTCGCACTGCTCTTTAATACAATTTGAACTTCTTTTGCAAGTTCTGATGCCTTTGCCTTTTCAGACTTCAAAGTCCTTCCTAATAAACATCTAAAAAACCAGTCGAACGTCTCATGCAATGCATTGCTGTGAGTGACACCACCACCATGCCTTGAGTTCTTGAAGTAGGCTACCTTGGCTCTATAGTGCGACTTCTCCATGCCTTGTGTATTCCAAATGGACAAAGGACCCCAATTTTGTACAAACCATGGTCCGTGTGCATAGAGAATATGTTGCAAACATGATGAGAATCAAATCAGCAACAAAAACTATTTATAAAGCAAGTGCTAAATATTACGATGGTGCCAATATTACCATGTAATGCGTAATGTGTGACTCCCCCCATGCTTTCACCATTAATTGCATAAACTCTTTCATAGCCATTTTGAACCTTTCATAATACATCTCATTGATTTGAACGTGGCGAAGCAATTTTATCCATGCATCTACCTTTGTCCATACTTTAGCTCTCAAAGTTACTACTTGAAGATGAGAAGCCTTATTGGTCGTGCATTCACATAATGCTTTCCAATATTCCCAACCCAAACTACTTTGAGACAATGTATGTTTGTCTTTGTTGAGATTCTGGTTTCATAGGAATCTCCTTGCCTTCCCTCCACCCATGGACACTTTTGCAAGAAGATTCTGTGTTGCCCCAGACATTTGTTAGATATCAATGCTCCACTCTCGTGTAACTACACGAGAACCAGCTAACTCTACTTGTAAGCCCCCCATATGAGGAGAAGGAATTTGAGTAGCTCGGTTATCCGATAGGTCCTAGTTTGAACACCAGGGCTGATGGCTGGACGGAGTTGGCACACTGCCAACTAGGCTACATGCAAGTGCGGGAAGGCATCCCTTGACTGACCGCACTGAGGGTAGACAGAGCATTTCTTGGGGCAGCCCACTCTCGGGTTCCGGGGCCCGTTTGGAGTCTCAGATGATCCCTAATGGCTGTGGGCCCTTGGGGGGGTCAGTCTTCATATGTAACCCTATCATGTGACTTCAACAGAAGGATATTTTTAATATCCAAATTTTACAGCAATTAATTTACATAAGGGAGTTTTTAAATTGATTTTGGAAAAATTTTACATATTTATATAGAAAAAGGGTACATTTTATTAATGGAAAAATTATAGATAAGGGATTTTACAAATAGGCCTCAAACGTACGTGATATTGAGGGTTTATACATAGTGACCCCCCCGAGTGTGGGCTGAACCGGTTCTATCGTGTGGTCGGTGGCCTATTTCGGGACCGACCCCCAGTCGACTGTTTTGGGAGGACTGGGTCGGTCACCCAATTGGGTCCAACCGACTACGACTAGTGGCTATATAAGAGCAAGCCTGTGAAGCCCATTTCATCACTGGCTATAGCAACCCTGATTCCTTAGCATCCAGCCTCCGTCCTCTACTGTTTCCAGCTTGCCATCGAAGCTTCTTTCACAGGAGCGCATGGTTGGGAGGCAGCGCCATCTATTGTATCAGTTCTACAGTAATCAAATTTTTGATTCTCCATACTATCTGTTTTTCTCTCTTGCGTACGAGATCCTGTTATCTGTTTTCTTACATGGTATCAGAGCCTGGACTCTAGCAAGAAGATTTGGTAGTGTGTTTCTGTTTGCGAGCAGATTGTGAGAGATGGCCCAGCCCACAAGACTGCCAATCCCACCGTTCGACGAAAGCAAAAAGTTGGACGGCTCTAACTATCCACTCTGAAAGTTCAAGATGAAGACCATCCTAAGCGCATACGAGCTTTGGGATACTGCTACTGGGGTGGACGTGAGGCCAGTTGCGAGACCTGATTCAGCCAATGTAGGACAACAGATAGTACCAATTGCGGATGAGATTCTCGCGTGGACAAGAAGAAATGCAGATGCACTGTGTTCTATTGTCTGCAGTGTAAGTGATTCCGTCATGGCGTTAATTCAACATGTCACCACAACGGAGGAGGTCTTGAAAAATCAGTACGAGACCACAAATCAGACATGGATTCAAAATCTGGAGACTCAACTCGCGAACGAGAAATTGTCTGAATCTGAAGCGGCAGAGAAGTTCATCACCAGGGTGAAGAATCTGCGCGATCAGATGACTGCGATTGGCATATGTGAATGCCTATTTGCCTATGCTTTTTTAGTCTATTTAATGAATGCCATTGCGTGCCTTATTTTATGCTTGATGTTTACGCCTTATGCTTCTATGCATGCCTATGCCTATACTTCTACACTTGCCTATGCTTGCCTATGTTTCTATATGCACTAGTCTATGCTTGCTTATGTCTCTACATGCTTTATGTGAATGCTAGTATATGCTTTATGTGAATGCCTATTAAGTTTATGCTTTATGTGAATGCCTATTTCGATGCTTTATGTCATTGCCTATTTGCCTATGCTTCTTTAGTCTATGCTTCTATGCCTATTTAATGAATGCTTTATGTGAATGTCTATGTCTATGCATCTATGTTTATGTATGCCTATGTCTATGGTTCTATATGTCTATATGCCTATGTGAATGCCTATATGCCTGTTTTATGCTTTATGCTTTATGGATCTACTCTTTAAATGTTTATGAATGCCTTCTTTAGGCTTAATGCCTATGATTTAAGTTTATATATGTCTATGCATCTATGTTTATGTATGCCTATGTCGATGCTTCTATATGTCTATATGCCAATGTGAATGGCTATATGCCTATGCTTGTTTGGAAATTATGCGTATGTGTAGGCATGCCTATGCTTCTA
Source organism: Dipteris shenzhenensis (assembly GCF_047967505.1). Taxonomy (NCBI): domain Eukaryota; kingdom Viridiplantae; phylum Streptophyta; class Polypodiopsida; order Gleicheniales; family Dipteridaceae; genus Dipteris; species Dipteris shenzhenensis. The sequence goes on along the minus strand of NC_141617.1, from coordinate 20,374,916 downwards.
TGCCTATCATGCTAACGTAAACCTTTGCAATTACATGTGTGCCTTTACTTTTCCTTAATTTTAAAGTAATTTTAAAATAGGCATGTATGCTAAGATCAGAAGAGTGGATTGGATCCATCGAAGCTTCTTTCACAGGAGTGCACGGTTGGGAGGCAACGCCATCTATTGTATCAGTTCTACAGTAATCAAATTTTTAATTCTCCATACTATTTGTTTTTCTCTCTTGCATACGAGATCCTGTTATCTGTTGAGCACAGACGTATTGTTTTTTTACAACATTTTCTTATCCTCCTTAAGTTTGACATGTCCTCCATGGAATCCCATCTCTGACAATAACTTCTCAGCTTTTGCAATGCACCGTGCGGATACTTCTTGCGGAATACAATTCCAAGCATAAACAAGATGTACATACAAAAACTTATCAAGTATGCGCAGTTCTGCGTGTAAAGTACATATGTGTACTCTCTCAAGTGGGATGGGCAAGATGGGATCCCACTTTGGATCCTTCTTGTTGCGATTGGGAGCTTGCGTTTGGCTGGAAGATAGAATGCCATTCTCCCATTGTAAGCCAGCTTTTGCTTACATTGCAAACACATGCAATAAAGGCATGTGTGTTGAGATATCGAGCTCCACTTGTGATATGCCAGGGTGACCATTGTGCATTTATGTCACTGACTTGTTAGCTGCAGATGCGGTTGGTACACCGCCCATGAATAATAGCTCGATGATAGCTATCCTTATCTACTCTAGTTTGTGGCTCAGTTAGTATGCCACCTTAGTTAGCTGAGTTTGGTTTGAGACCCACATATAGGGTTCTTCTATTTCTTTGTACTAGAGTTCTTTTGGCTTTCACAACTAAGAAGAGGAAAACTATTTTCAGCCTCCACCTTTGTGTGTATTCCCCCATTGTGTATGTGAGAAAGCTGCAAGTGAGACTCCTTCCCTCTCTCCCACTATCTTCACATGGTATCAGAGCCTGGTTCGTGGTAAGGAGCTCAAGAAAGCAAACCAAGTTCGCGGTGTCCTGGTAAGAGGACCATTGTTGCTTTCCTTTTTCGAGTTTGGGAGCAAATCTCTGTAGGTAGAACAGCCAGAAGTGCAAGAGTGCACTGTCTTAGATTGAGACGCCCTTCGCAGTGTGGCGAGAGGGCAGTATATGCTGCGGGGGAAAACAAAGCCCTCGGTGACTTTATTTTTCTGATTCGAGGCCATTTCGGGGCCCGTTTTGAAGGCGGAAGTTCTTCGCAGGCACTCAGAAAAAGGTGCGACCACTGCTCTGCAGGTCCGTGAAAAGTTGCTGCAGAAATTGCATTGTATGCCTGTGCGCAGAGATATTGGGAGTTACAGAATCATCCTTATTGCCTGTTCATGCAAAATCGTCACTAGGAAGCGACTGTGTGGTCAAATACCACTTTCATCAGTTCTGTAGATTTGCCTGTGTGAGGCAGAAGTTGTGTTTTTTGCAGTGACAAAATTTTTTGCAGTGTTCTGTAATGGCGTCTGATTCTCTTTCACAGATTGTCATTGAAAAGCTTGGCAAGAACAACTTCCAAGCATGGAAGTTTAGAATGATGAATTTCCTTATGGGAAAAGGCTATTGGGAGTTCATTACAGGAAATGAAGAAGAACCAGTTCTTCCTAATGTTCCCAATCAACAGGAAATGCAGGCATTTAAAGAATGGCATGAGAGAGCCAGAAAAGTTATGTATTGGCTGTCTATCAGTATTTCGGATTCTATGATTGTGCATATTCAGGATGCAAGTACGCGCCAAAGGAGGCATGGGATACTTTGGCAAAAATGTACAGCACAAATACGCAAGCCAGGAAAATGCAGCTCAAGTAGGAGTTGCACAATGTGCAGAGAGAAAATATGAGCATCAATGACTACCACATGAAGGTGAAGAAAATTGCAGATGCACTTGCTTCCATTGGGGAAGATGATGATCTAGTTTCTGTGACCTTGAATGGTCCAGGAAAGGATTATGCACAGTTCCGGACATCCATTGCCGTCCGTGAAAAATTTCCCGATTTTGAGGAGTTGTTTGCTCTTCTAATTTTTGAAGAGCAGAGAAATGGTGGTGCATCTTCTTCAGAAGGAACTTTAAAAGAAACTGTCTTCTACTCAAATGCTGGAAGAGGTAGAGGCAGAGGTAGAGGAGGCTGATCTGGAGGCCATGGTAGAAATCAGAATATGCAGCAAACTCAAGAAAACCAGCCCTTTGGAGGAGGACGTGGTAACTCTAGAGGCAAGGGGAGCCAAAGAGGTCGTGGTGGATGGCAGAGAGGCCAAAATGCAAACATCAATGTTGAATGCTATTATTGTGGTAAAATGGGTCATATGGCTAAAGACTGCTACAAAAAGCAAAATGACATTATGAATGGAAAATTGCAGCAAGGCAATTATGCATCCTCTAGTAGACAGGGTGATGACAGAAATAAGCATTTATTTATGGTGCAGCACATGACCAACTCTGTGACAAGTGCAGAAGAAAGCAATGATGTGTGGTATGTTGACTTAGGTGCATCGAACCACATGACAGGTCATGCAGAATGGATGCAGGATGCAAGGAAAATGGAAAAACCAGGATTTGTGGAGACGAGGTAGAGACTGGTGATGATACTGCACATCCTATTGTGCAGATTGGTAAAATTCCTTTGTCTATGCACGATGGGAAAAAGAAATACTTGTCTGATGTATTTCATGTCCCGAACATCACCAAGAACTTGGTTTCTGTTGGTCAAATGGTTGAGCAGGGCTTGCAGGTCAGATTTAATCCTCATGGATGCTTTGTTGAGGATATGAAAAATAACGGTCACTTGATAGACAAAGGAAAGAAGAAGGGATGGATGTTTACGTTGGATGTGGACATGCGTGAATTGAGTGCAGCAATGTTTGCACATGGGACCGGTGTAGTTGCAGATATTGATATCTGGCATAAACGCATTGGTCATGTTAATGTACAGTGACTTAAATCAATGCAGGCCCAAAATATTGTTGCAGGATTGCCTAAATTCAAGGTTGCAGAAATTCATAAGATATGTGAAGGCTGTCAATTTGGAAAACAGGCAAGGAAACCATTTCCTAGGCATGTTCAAGAGAGTAAGAAGCCATTGGAGTTAATCCACTCTGATGTGTGGACTACTAAAGCTGCATCTATTGGAGGCTGTCATTATTTTGTCACTTTTATTGATGACTACAGCAGAAAAGTTTGTGTGCATTTTATGAAAAAGAAAAGTGAAGTGTTTGGGAATTTCAAAGCTTTTAAAGCTATGGTTGAAAAAGAAACAGGCCTGCAAATAAAATGCCTAAGGTCAAATGGAGGGGGAGAGTACCTCTCAAATGAGTTTGCAAGGTTCCTACAAGAGCATGGCATAAAGCAGCAATATTCATGTAGTCATACCCCACAGCAAAATGGACTTGTAGAAAGGAAAAACAGGCATACTGGAGAGGTATCTCGGGCCATGCTAAATGAAAAAGACCTACCAGATTATTATTGGGCTGAAGCAGTTGCTACAACAGTTTACATAATGAACAGGACTCCCACTGCAGCAATACATGGCATGACGCAAGAGGAGCTGTATACTGGTAGGAAACCAGATATTTCTCATTTGAAAATTTTTGGTTGCATCGCCTACGTTCATGTGCCAGATGAGTTGAGGTCCAAGTTGGATCCAAAAGCTGAGAAGTGCATCTTTATTGGTTATTCTCTGCAGCAGAAAGAGTATAGATGCTATAACCCTTCTACTTGTAAGTTTACAGTGAGCAGAGATGTTGTTTTTGATGAGATGAGCAGCTGGTATAAACCAGTAAATGTGATTGATGATGTAGATGCACAAAATGGTAATGCTGCACAGAATTTACAGCAGCAATCACAAAATATTAGTGGACTTGCAGTGTCCTCTAGCAGTGGTTCACATACTTCACCATGGACAGGCAGATTGAGATCAGGAGAATCTCCTCAAAGCAATGCAGATAGTGGTATGCAAGTATCACGAAAAGGTAAAGAGAAGGTAGATCAGCCCATGTTTGATGTGAATGCAGGTCACTCTTATGTGGATGGTGAATCTAGTGGCTCAGAACAGAGCATTGATGACGAGTTGGGTATTCCTTCTGTTGTTACACCTGGAGTAAGGAAGACCAGGGATGTTTTGAGAGCACCTGGAAGTGAGCCTATTTTGCGCAGGTCTACTAGAGCTAGGTATCCTGTAGATAGGCTGAAATATGATGGATTTACAGCCATTCACTATGCCTATATGGTGAAAGTGATACAGGAACCAGAACCCACTTCTTTTGAGCAAGCCATGGGAAAAGAAAAATGGGAGAAAGCCATGGATGAAGAAATGGATGCCTTGGAAGCAAATGCTACATGGGAATTGGTGCCTTTGCCTAAAGACAAGAATGCAATTGGTTGTAAGTGGGTTTATAAGGTCAAGCACAATGCAGATGGTTCTGCGAACAGATACAAGGCAATATTAGTTGTCAAGGGGTATGCACAGACATATGGCATCTATTATGAAGAAACATTCAGTCCGGTTGCAAGGATGGCAGCCGTAAGAGCAGTCATTGCTATGGCTGCATCAAAGGGATGGTCTTTACATCAGATGGATGTAAAGAATTCCTTCTTGCATGGTGATTTGCAAGAAGAGGTCTTTATGGAGCAGCCACCAGGTTATGTTCATGCTGTTCATCCTGAGTTTGTTTGCAGGTTGAAGAAATCCTTGTATGGCTTGAAGCAAGCACCTAGAGCATGGTCTGACAAGATAGGACAGTATCTTGTCACTATTGGCTTTCAGATTTCCAAGGCAGATTTCTCACTTTATGTGAGAAAAACAGAGAAAGGTATTATGATGCTTGTCATTTATGTTGATGATTTGATCATCACAGGTGATAGTGATGAAGATATCCTTCATGTGAAAATGCTAGTGAAGCAGAAGTTTGAGATGAAGGATTTGGGACAGCTGTGTTATTTCTTGGGCATTGAGGTGATTAGATCACCAAGTGGGATACAGCTCTTGTAGAGGCAGTATGGATTGGACATGCTATCTAAATATGGGATGACAGGCTGTAAGCCTATTTCAGTTCCTTTGGAGCAAAATGTGAAGGTGAGCACAGATGCAGGTGAGCTTCTGGAAGACCCTACTACGTACAGATGCATAGTAGGAAGTTTGATTTATATGACTATTACCAGGCCAGATTTGAGCTATGCTGTTGGATTGGTAAGTCAGTTTATGCAGGCTCCAAGGAAACCGCATTTGGATGCAGCTAGACGCATACTCAGGTATGTGAAGTCCACATTGCAGTATGGACTATTTTATGAGGTTGGGGTTCAGATACAGTTGCATGGATACACTGATGCTGATTGGGCTGGTAGTATTTCTGATAGACGATCTACCAGTGGAGACGTGTTCTCTTTTGGGAGTGCTGCAGTCACTTAGAGCAGCAAGAAATAGCCTACAATTGTCTTGTCGAGCACAGAGGCTAAGTACAAGGGTGCAGCAATGGCTGCATGTGAGGTAGCTTGGTTGCATAAGCTACTTTATGATATGCATCAGTCTACAGATGGGCCAGTTGTCATTTATTGTGACAACATGAGCAATATACACTTGGCAAATAACCCAGTCTGTCATGCTAGAACAAAGCACATTGAGGTGCATTATCACTATGTGCGGGAGAAGGTTTTACTAGGTCTTATTGATCTAGTTTATGTCAGCACAGAGGATCAGGTAGCTGACATATTCACGAAGGCATTTGGCGTAGAGAAGCTACGCAAGTTCAGAGACGTGCTTGGTATGCAGGAATTGGGATTGAGCTCGAGGGGGAGTGTTGAGATATCGAGCTCCACTCGTGATATGCTAGGGTGATGGTTGTGCATTTATGTCACCGACTTGTTAGCTGCAGATGCGGTTGGTACACCGCCCATGAATAATAGCTGGATGACAGCTATCCTTATCTACTCTAGTTCGTGGCTTAGTTAGTATGCCACCTTAGTTAGCTGAGTTTGGTTTGAGACCCACATATAGGGTTCTTCTATTTCTTTGTACTAGAGTTCTTTTGGCTTTCACAACTAAGAAGAGGAAAACTGTTTTCAGCCTCCACCTTTGTGTGTATTCCCCCATTGTGTATGTGAGAAAGCCACAAGTGAGACTCCTTCCCTCTCTCCCACTATCTTCACAATGTGTTCATTGAATTTGCCCCTGTATCACAACCATGCAAGCACTTGAGGGTTTTCAAATCACCAACAAGATGCCATTCAACTTGAAAGGTTCCATGGCCATCGACTGTCAATGTTTGCCCTTCCTCTTGTCTTCGGATGGTCGATGGGATTCCTGTTCTATCTAGAACCCACTTCAATGTCTCATGGCACTCTTTCAGAGTCTCAAATGCTGCAAGCCACCATATATCTTTCTCTGATTGCACTGAGAAATCTTGCTCTACTTCTTCATCCCCTTGAACAAAGGCTAAGGCTTTATTCATAATGCAGATGCTGACTCTCTCTAACTTGTGTTCTTTCACCAATTGAGCTTCATCCATTTTGATGACAAATATGAGCTTTCCATTGCAATTTGTACAACAAAAGGGAAAAATTATTAGGATAAACATGATATAGGAAAATGAACTAAGTAAAGTGCAATGCTATAATGGATTTCCTCTTACCATCTTCTCTCATGCCATAGAATTTGACCATTGCTTGTTGTAGTTTCTCAACACCTAAGTAGACATTGTTGAAAGCATTCATCTCAAAGGTTTGCAAGCCAGATTTCTTTTTACTCTTCCAAGTCATTGTGCCCCTTACGCAATGGTACCCTCCAAGCATTTCTCTTGCACATTAGTTTGTTTCTCGCCATGCACGTCTCACAAACCAAGGTGTGGGTAGGGGCACTGTAGACTTCTTATACTTTCCCATTTTATAAAAAATTATTCATTTCACGAACATCATGAGATACAAAGTGCTCACTGGCACAACAAGCAAATAACAATTCTTGTGCATATCATGTACAATCATTTGCTTGACTCTTCTTTGACTGATGCCAATTTTCTTGCTAACTAATAGGAGTCCAGACTAGTACAGGAGTCTAAGTTAGTGCAATGCACATACCATTTCTACATTTCAGATGCGCATACCATTTCTACATTTCAGATGACACCTTATTTGTGCAGCATGCTTTTCTACTACATTGAGAATGGCTGAAAAAAGAAGATCCCCATGAAAAAAAATCTAGACAACATTGGGTGTGGTCAGATGGTGCTTCCTTTCAATTTAAATCAATCCGTGTATTTTACCTTGTCTCAAGGTTCAAATTCCCAACCAGCCTAGGCATGATGTGGAATTTATTTGGGTCTACCCATGGCAAGGGTGAACATAATGGATGTGGTGTTGTTATTAAGAGAGCTTTGTTTAAACACCAATAACATGCCCTCAACAAAATCTCAATGATGCCCATGATGCTGTAACATGGCTTACGGCCAACCTCTCCATAGGGGTATATTCAACATACAGTAAACAAATCCTTAAGAATAGTATAGTGCGCAGAGTGTCCCATGAAGTGAAAGTGGATGAAGTGCAATGGATAATCCGGCATGATTGCAAGAAAATTAAAGGAGTGCGTAGTTTGAACAGCATATGGGACTTTTAAAAAAACCACTTAATCAAAACAAAAACACTTTTTTGTTTCTGTACACCGTGCATCATAGGGGATCATGACAATTGTGAGAACATTGCAACTATGAAGACATGGGAGTGAGTCCAATTTTTTGCTCTAGTACATTCAGGTGGAGTGACAAACAATGACTCGCCACAATTTGGGGGGAGAGTTTCGATGACCTCACTGACTCTCTAGAAGAGGGGGATAACTTTGCAGTTGTGACTGCATTTGGGAGAATGAGGAACATGACCCATACATTGTGTTGCAGTGCAAAAAGCCCTAAGAAAAAAGTTGAGGAAGCATGTAAGGATCATTGGGGAACAACCTATGAGAAGTGGGATGTAGTAGTTGGAGCTTTTTGGTACAAAAACACATCCAAGAGAGGCCACAAATACGAACTATTACATAAGAGTCATCAAACTTTTGGCTACTATCATCTAGTAAGAGCTATTAAATTCTAGATGCAACCTATGCAACACTGAAAGAAGGGCAAGAGTGTCTTAAAAATGGATTTAGACACACATGAGCACATCATGGGGTGTCTTGGAGTAGTGGACGAGGATAACTAAGATAGTCTCACTGCAAGGAAATAATATTCCACTTATCCTAGAAAATGGAAAATGTATTTGAGACTACGCTTCTTTTAGAAATCCCAAACAACCACCGCACTTGCTTTTATAATTATTTTGTAAATCCCAAATGATAAATCCCATGCTTGTTTTTAGTATATCCCAAACAACCACCATGCTTTTTTTAGTAAATCCCATAATTGTAAATCCCAATAAAAGTAAATCCCTAACAACCATCGTGCTTGTTTTTGTAAATCCCAAATGATAAATCCCATGCTTGTTTTTAGTATATCCCAAACAACCACCGCCCTTGTTTTAGTAAATCCCATAACTAATCCACAAATCCTAAATGAATGAATTGTATACTCATTGTATACCATTCATCTTGTAATAATAGAAGCAAACTACCATGTTAGTGGTAGTTAATACCCTATTGTTCAACCAACCATTGTGTTGTGACAACCACTTATCCTACACTACCACCATGCTATCCTAAAAGGGATCATATTGTTGCAAAGGGCTATACTAAAACAGTCCCCTTTAGCCTGGTTCTCTTTATCTATTGCAAAATTTCAGCCACTGGGTTGGTGACCAGAAATCCTAAATGAATGAATTGTATGCCATTCATCTTGTAATCCTATTGTGCAACAAACCTCCGAGCTACAACCAACTAGTGCTATACTAAAATGAATCGTATTGTTGCAAAGTATTGTCCTAAAACAACCTACATTGCCTAAGTAAACTTTATAGAACATTAATAATTCAATAGATTACATACAGACTACATCTCAAATACTCCTTTCCTTCAGGGGGTCAATCCCACATTTCTTTAATCAAGTCATCTTTTTGAGCTCCCTGGCTACAGGCTCCTTGGTCTTTCCTAAAGGGGAGTGGTTCCTTCCTTCAGGGAGCCAACACCTCCCTTCATGTCACTTCCTCTTTCCTTGCTTTGAGCTTCCTGGTTTTGAGGCTTGGATCTTCTTGCTCCTTTCTTCAAGGGGGTTGGTTCCTTTTCTTCATAGTCAAGATCGGGGGCTTCGGATTCTTCAATTCAAGCTCCTTGTCTTTTGCAATTTTTGCCCAAATGGCAAATTGAGGTGCAACATCTACTTTCTCACTTCTAATAGATGTAGTAGGCAAGCACATTTGATCTCTCCATGACCGGGGTAGTGGAACCTCACATAGTCTACATGTTGAGTTTGCATCAACAAACAGCCCAAAGCAAAAAATATGCACAAGGTGGTAGTAGGAAGGCCATTGGATCATGCAGCCATCTATGATGCGGGTCTTGCAGATAGAGTGTTTCGAACCCTGCTACATAACATGATAGGCATCCGATTTAACTATTGTGACTGTCACTACCACAGTCTGATTCTATACATGAAGAAGTTTCTTCTCGATTCCTTCCTCCCTCATCCTAAGGCTACAGATGTTCTCCTTCAGCTCCTCAACTCTTTGCTCAGGCCGTGCAACAGGTTCATCTGATTCCCTCAACATCTCTTAATTAATAGCATCAAGATGGGTTGTTTCTAAAACCTCAACTTTAGTTCGGACCTCTCTCACCCAAACCGACTACCTTTAAAAACTTTTTAAAGCCACTATAAGATCATGTACGACCTTATCATAATCTTATTGCAGGGTTGTGTGCCTATATTTCCAAAATGGGAGTCTTGATTTTCGGGGGGTATGCCAAAAATTGATCAACAACATTATTTGATGAATATAATTTTAGTTGATGGAGAAAATGGACATGAAAACCATCTAAATTGGATCTCGCCGTTCGATTTGATATATGACATGACCCCATTTGGATATGCAAGTCCAAAGATACGGGGTACTACTTTTAGGGCCTGAATGCCTAAAATAGGCAATGCGTTAACACGCTGTCTATTTCATGCATTTAGGCCTCAAAACTAGGACCCCATTGTGTTGCCAATGGGGTCCTACTTTTGAGGCCTAAATGCATGAAATAGGTAGCGCGTTAATGCGTTGCCTATTTTAGGCATTCAGGCCCTAAAGTTAGGACCCCATATCTTTGGACTTACAAATCCAAATAGGATCATGTCATATATCAAATCAAACGACAAGAACCAATTTAGATGGTTTTCATGTCCATTTTCTCCATATATCAAAATTGTATGCATCAATATATACATCAATATATACATATATGCATCAACATATACATATACACATATATATATATATATATATACATACATACATACATACATACATACATACACACACACACACACACACACACACACATACATACATACATACATACATACATACATACATACATACATACATACATACATACATATATATATATACACACACACACACACACACACACACACATATATATATATATATATGTATGCATGTCTCATGCATGTATGTATGTACATACATATATACATACATACATACAAACATCAAAAGTAAGACCCCATTGGTTGCCTATGTCTTGCATTTTGTTGTCTCATGAGCATAAGAACAAGCACTTGTGTTCCTTACCTTTCTTTGCAATGGGGGTCTTGATTTTGGTGGGGTATGCCAAAAATTGATCAACAACATTATTTGATGCATATAGTTTTAGTAGTTTTAGTACACATACATACATACATGTGTGTGTGTGTGTACATACATACATGGATGCATGCATGCATGCATACATACATACATACATACATACATATTGATGCATATAGTTTTACTAGATGGGGAAAATAGGCCCCACTCCGATTTTTGTGGAGAGACACAACTAGACAAATAGAGCAAGTCCAAGGGGTTGCTAGGGACACCACCCCGGCAAATGGAGATGCTCGGTATGCAATTTTAGCACCAATTTTGGGATGTAAGCTGCATAGTCATGTCGAAAAAAAGTTGTCAATTCTTGCATTAAATGTAGGGTGGTGAATATGTCCTATTCCGTCATGGGGCCGGAGAAGACGGATGCAAAAAATTGAACCTCCAAAAAGACTTCTTTTACCAGTCTATGGGGACCGGCTCTTACTAGTGTTGAGAGTGGACAAGACAGCTACCGTTGGTGTGATGTGGGAATCTCCCAGTCTACAATTTTAGCACCAAGTTTGAGATGTAAACTACATAGTCAAGTCCAAAAAAGTTGTGTCAATTCTTGCATTAAATATAGGGTGATGAATATATCCTATTTTATCATGGGGCCTGCAGAAGACGGAGGGAAAAAATTGAACCTCCAAAAAGACTTCTTTTACCGGTCTATGGGGCCTAGCTCTTACTAGCATTGAGAGTGGACAAGATAGCTACCGCTGGTGTGATATGGGAATCTCCAAGTCTCAAGTTTTGGGGTACATGAAATTAGATCATGCTAACGGTAACTCTAAGATGTTCCAAAGGCAGGCAACATTCTTCATCATAGCTAACTCAAATGCAAGGCAGTGAAAATGCCAGGAGAGTTGCTAGGTAGCATTGATTTTGGGAAAGGATATGATGATACTTTGTTGTGTTATGTAGGATATTAATTTCCATTAAATTTGGGACATTTTAGATATAACTTCATAAAATCCTAAGTCATGAAATTAATACATTACAAGTTCAAGCATAAATAATAGTTGTGAAGTTAATGCATTAAATATTCAAGCCTAAAGAAGAATTAATCAAGACCTAATGCACCGTATCAAAGACTTTGGCCTTACCCTCATTCCATAGACTTGCCAACATAAGGCCAAAATTTTCATTCTTAAGAATATGTGGAAAGACCTTACATTTGGCCCACTTTTGGCGAAAAAATTTCATTTTAAAGAATAGGTGGAGTGAAATTATGTTTGATAAATACAAATCAATGCTCAAGTTTGGACATAAATAAAGGTATCCTTTTGAAGATATTGGAACACATGAGAGAAATAATATTGAAGATACATGAATTTTTAGACATACTATTAAAGACAAATGAACATATAATGGATGAAATCCTATTGATGATACATGAATTTTCAATAGAACTATTATTCAAAGATTTGATGGATTGAATGTAGCTTCAATACATTATCCCTTTTACAAGGGTGTTTGAGTTTAAGGCTTGAAACATAAGAATGAATCCGTGTTGAAGGCTAGTGGTTTGTTAAGGATATGTGAAACTTAAAGTAAAAGTACTTACAATGGAAGGGATTATATCAAGATCCTATTAAGGACATGTGAACATATAGTAGAATAATTCTACATAAAATCAGTGGATCAAACTTAATGGCTCAAAAGCAAAAAAGGATGATGGTGCAACCTAGGGGCTACTCTACGGCACTATGGCAACAATCTTTGTAGTTACTATCAAAGGTAGTGTAACTTTTTTGTCAAGGAAAGAGACGCGAACCACTCCACATGACCTAGATCTGTATGACCTAGGTTGCACCGACTTGTTTCTTTCATGGATAAAAAGTGACCCTTAGGTGATGCTATAGCACTCCCTTTTTTGGTCCATTATTATAGCACAATTGGGGCCTTTTGACCTAATACTAGCTACCCATCAAATATTTGTTGTAGATGTTAGGGGTAATTACCAAACTACTAGTGGTAGTTTTATCACCACCATTAGTAATTTTATTTGAGTGTTCCTTAATGGTAGTTCTCCTACTACTACATACAATATTACCAATAGTAGTCCTAATCCCAATGATAGTACACATAATATTATTACGACCATCCAACTTTAATCATCATTATATCTATGAATGCATATATATAGGTCTATCTATATCTATACCTATTTATTCCTCATCCAATATGTTTGCATTTATTTTTGGTGCTTTGCTTACTTTGAAACTAAAGATAATGTGATTTCATTATTGTTTGCATTCTTGTCAAATATGAGGAGCTGGAATGCATAAGAGTTGGGAGGCACATTATAATTTCTGTGCAGATTTGAGCCATTGAATAGCCTATTGATTCTGATTGTTTTCTTTCTTATTAAATCCTTAATTTGGTTATTTCACACTGAACATCGCCATATCAATTCATATTTTTTTTGTTCTAGTAATGTCCTATCGCAGCATAGTCTAGGGTTGATCATACAAGATAAATGGGTGCTCACATTTAATATATTTTTCAGAGTCAGAGGATAGTGGATATAGACTATAAAATCATCACTTTGAATAAATTTGGCAAGATTCTTCTGATAGAAGGAATAATTTCTATTGCACTAACGATGAAAGAAAATTATCAAAAGGCTAATACAAGGCTCAAAATCACACTGGTGCTACTAGGCTTAATAGTCGTAGGCTAGTAGTAGTACTAGTGTATTTACTAAGTAGTGTGCGTGCCTCTCCTCATTAAAATTCATAGTCTTCAAAAATATATAATACATAATTCAAAATATTCTAATTAGTTTTATCATCATAATGTTGAAACTAACTTAAATTCATAGTCTTCAAAAAGGTATAATACATAAGTCAAAATATTCCAATTAGTTTTATTGTCCTCATGTTGAAATTAACTTTCTCTTCCTTCGTCTCCTATGAGCTTCAAATCTTTAATCCATTAATCTCTCAAATAGTAAGAATGGTCTTGTATTAAGAGGCGATGATATCTAAAGTGATCTACAAATACTAAGAATGGTCTTATATTAAGAGGTGATGATATCTCAAGTGTTATACAAACCGTAAGAATGGTTTTGTATTAATAAAAGGTGATGATATCTCAAGTGTTCTACAAATAGTAAGAATGGTTCAAGTGTTCTACAAAAGTATTAGGTACCTCTTAGTGGCTGAAGGGAAGGAGTGATGATATCTCAAGTGTTCTACAAATAGTAAGAATGGTCTTGTATTAAGAGGTGATGATATCTCAAGTGTTCTACAAATAGTAATAATGGTTTTGTATTAGGAGGTGATGATATCTCAAGTGTTCTATAAAACTATTAGATACCTCTTAGTGGTTGAAGGGAAGGGGTTGGAAGTATGGGCAAAATCTCTAGGAACTACAGGATGGTTGCAAGAACAATTTTGAATGTCATAAATGACACTTGGGTTTTTCAACATACGGGTGAACTATTTTTAAACATTTTCTTTCATGGTTGATAACACTTTTAATAAGAAGAACCATTTTGAATGTTATAAGTGTTGATGCAATCCCATGCTATGAAGTCTACAGACAGTTTTTTTTCCCCCGCATATGGGTGAAGTGATGTTTACGTTACTAAGTTCAACATATCAAGCAACACATTTGTTTTGATTATTAAAGGAGTTTGATAATAAGACCCATTTCAAATGCAAAAGATTTGTTGTATCAGTAATGGAATCCGCTTTGGAGTGGAAATTCGGTTTCTTTCAAACCCACATATTATTGTTGCATAATGTGAGTATGGCTCCAATTGGAAGTTAAGGTAGACTATAATTCACAATATTGGTATAGTTACACATAGTAACATAAGTTTTATTTTCGAGAATCTTCCCAAATAGTGGTTTCCACAAAGCTATGTTGAGTACCTCGATAAGGAAATTGTAGAAAAGCTTGCTCGCTTTTTTGGGCCCGCTCACTTTTCCTCGCTCGCTCTATCGACTACCTCACTCACTAAAGGGTTCAAGCAAGAGAAGGGTGTGGACTTTGATGAGATATTCTCTCCGGTTGTAAAGATGACCACACTTAGATGCATGCTTGGACTAGTGGCAGCAGAGGATATGGAGCTTATGCAGATGGATGTCAAGACAGCTTTCTTGCATGGGGATTTGCATGAGGAAATTTACATGGTGCAGCCAGAAGGCTTTGAAGAAGAGGGCAAAGAGCATTTAGTTTGCAAGTTGAAGAAGAGGGCAAAGATCATCTAGAGTGTCTAGACCGCCTGATAGGTTTGTTCCAAGGGTAGACTATGTGATGCTTACTGATTGCGGGGAGCCTTCATGATGCGTGAGGATCAACGCAAGTGGGAGTATGCTATGCAATCAGAGATGAGTTCACTTATGAAGAATAAGACTTGGGACTTGGTTTCTTTGCCACATGGAAAGAAAGCATTGCCATGTAAATGGGTCTACAAAATGAAGGTCACAGATGATGATGTGCCTAGGTACAAGGCCTGTTTGGTCACTAAAGGGTTCAAGCAAGAGAAGGGTGTGGACTTTGATGAGATATTCTCTCCGGTTGTAAAGATGACCACACTTAGATGCATGCTTGGACTAGTGGCAGCAGAGGATATGGAGCTTATGCAGATGGATGTCAAGACAGCTTCCTTGCATGGGGATTTGCATGAGGAAATTTACATGGTGCAGCCAGAAGGCTTTGAAGAAGAGGGCAAAGAGCATTTAGTTTGCAAGTTGAAGAAGAGTCTTTATGGTCTTAAGCAAGCACCTAGAGAATGGTATCAGAAGTTTGATGCTTTCATTCGGTCCCAGGGTTTTAGAAGGAGTAAAATTGATCACTGCCTCTACACTAAAAGGGCTAAGGATAATAGCCTGATAATCCTGGCACTATATGTGGATGATATGCTATTGGCTAGCAAGAATACTTATGAGCTAGATGCCTTAAAGGCCAAGTTGTATGAGGCCTTTGATATGAAGGATTTGGGACTTGCAGGTCATATTCTTGGTATGCGCATCACGCGTGATCGGAGTAGGAAACTCCTTTGGCTTTCACAAAAGGAGTATCTTACAAAAGTATTGCAGCGTTTCAATATGGAGGGGGGTAAGGTAGTGAGTACTCCATTGCCTCCATATGTGAAAGTGAGTCATACAGATAGTCCCAAATCAGATGAGGAAAGGGCCATGATGGCCAAGGTTCCTTATGCATCAGCGGTTGGGAGTCTTATGTATGCTATGATAGCTACTAGACTAGACATTGCATTTGCAGTGGGAGTTGTTAGCCGGTATATGGCTAATCCAAGAAAGAGGAATTGGGAGGCAGTTAAGTGCATCATGAGGTACATGAAGGGTACCAAGGAGATGTGCATCTGCTTTGATAGATGAGACATGCGTGTACTTGGGTACACAGATTCAGACTATGCAGGGCATGTGGATAGTAGGAGATCCACTTCTGGTTATGTGTTCACCTTTGCAGGTGGTGCAGTGTTGTGGATGTCTCGCCCACAGAAGTGCGTTGCTTTGTCTACCACAGAGGCTGAGTATGTTGCAGCCACAGAGGGTTGCAAGGAGGCTATATGGCTTGATCGGCTAGTGGGAGATTTGGGGATTCATACAGGTGTACCGACATTGCATAGTGATTCCATGAGTGCTATTCAGCTAGCACGGAATCCGGTCTTTCATGCAAAGACCAAACACATTGAGGTCAGGTACCATTTCATCAGGGAGGTACTTGAGGACAAGTGCATAGAGCTTGTCAAGGTTCATACAGATTATAACCCTGTAGATATGCTGACGAAGAGTCTACCTAGTCAGCGGTTTGAGTATTGTCGTGTATTGATGGGCATTGGATAGTATGCTCACTGGTTGTTCTCCCTTAAAGGCACATTGTCCTTTAAGTGGGAGGTTGTGGGGGTTAAAGGTCACTGTGCCTTTACCGCGATTATGTACAATACTCAAACACATATATAAATGAATGAAAAAGAAGATTAGGGTGGTTCTGCACCCACCAAAACTTGTGTGGCTCTCTGTTTCTCTCTCTCCCTCTTTCGTTCTTGCTTCCGTTGAGAGCACTCTCACCAAAGAGGTCGTGGTGGATGGCAGAGAGTCCAAAATGCAGACAGCAATGTTGAATGCTACTATTGTGGTAAAATGGGTCATATGGCTAAAGACTGCTACAAAACGCAGAATGACATTATGAATGGAAAATTGCAGCAAGGCAATTATGCATCCTCTAGTAGACAGGGTGATGACGGAAATGTTTATGGTGCAGCACATGACCGATTCTATGACAAGTGCAGAAGAAAGCAATGATGTGTGGTATGTTGACTCAGGTGCGTCAAACCACATGACAGGTCATGCAGAATGGATGCAGGATGCAAGGAAAATGGATAGACTAGGATTTGTGGAGACTGGTGATGATACTGCACATCCTATTGTGCAGATTGGTAAAATTCCTTTGTCTATGCAGGATGGGAAAAAGAAATACCTGTCTAATGTATATGGGACCGGTGTAGTTGCAGATATTGATATCTGGCATAAACGCATTGGTCATGTTAATGTACAGTGACTTAAATCAATGCAGGCCCAAAATATTGTTGTAGGATTGCCTAAATTCAAGGTTGCAGAAATGCATAAGGTATGTGAAGCCTGTCAATTTGGAAAACAGGCAAGGAAACCATTTCCTAGACATGTTCAAGAGAGTAAGAAGCCATTGGAATTAATCCACTCTAATGTGTGGACTACTAAAGCTGCATCTATTGGAGGCTGTCATTACTTTGTTACTTTTATTGATGACTACAGCCGAAAAGTTTGGGTGCATTTTATGAAAAAGAAAAGTGAAGTGTTTGGGCATTTCAAAGCTTTTAAAGCTATGGTTGAAAAAGAAACAGGCCTGCAAATATAATGCCTAAGGTCAGATGGAGGGGGAGAGTGCCTCTCAAATGAGTTTGCAAGGTTCCTGTAGGAGCATGGCATAAAGCAGCAATATTCATGCAGTCACAACCCACAGCAAAATGGACTTGCAGAAAGGAAAAATGGGCATATTGGAGAGGTATCTTGGGCCATGCTAAATGAAAAAGACCTACCAGATTATTATTGGGCTGAAGCAATTGCTACAACAGTTTACATAATGAACATGACTCCCACTGCACCAATACATGGCATGACGCTCGAGGAGATGTATACTGGTAGGAAACCAAATATTTCTCATTTGAAAATTTTTGGTTGCATTGCCTATGTTCATGTGCCAGATGAGTTGAGGTCCAAGTTGGATCCAACAGCTGAGAAGTGCATCTTTATTGGTTATTCTCTGTAGCAGAAAGGGTATAGATTCTATAACCCTTCTACTCATAAGTTTATAGTGAGCAGATATGTTGTTTTTGATGAGATGAGTAGCTGGTATAAACCAGTAAATGTAATTGATGATGTAGAGGCACAAAATGGTAATGCTGCACAGAATTCACAACAGCAATCACTAAATATTAGTGGACCTACAGTGTCCTCTAGCAGTGGTTCACATACTTCGCCATGGACAGGTAGATTGAGATCAGGAGAATCTCCTCAAAGCAATGCAGACAGTTGTATGCAGGTATCATGAAAAGGAAAAGAGAAGGTAGATCAACCCATGTTTGATGTGAATGCAGGTCACTCTTATGTGGATGGTGAATCCAATGGCTTAGAACAGAGCATTGATGATGAGTTGGGTATTCCTTCTGTTGTTACACCTGGAGTAAGGAAGACCAGGGATGTTTTGAGAGCACCTAGAAGTGAGCCTATTTTGCGTAGGTCTACCAGAGCTAGGTATCCTGTGGATAGGCTAAAATATGATGGATTTACAGCCATTCACTATGCCTATATGGTCAAAGTGATACAAGAACCAGAACCCACTTCTTTTGAGCAAGCCATGGGAAAAGAAAAATGGGAGAAAGCCATGGATGAAGAAATGGATGCCTTGGAAGCAAATGCTACATGGGAATTGGTGCCTTTGCCTAAAGACAAGAATGCAATTGGCTGTAAGTGGGTTTATAACGAAGCACAATGCAGATGGTTCTGTGAATAGATACAAGGCAAGATTAGTTGTCAAGGGGTATGCACAAACATATGGGATTGATTATGAAGAAACATTCAGTCCGGTTACAAGGATGGCAACCGTAAGAGTAGTCATTGCTAAGGCTAGATCAAAGGGATGGTCTTTACATCAGATTGATGTAAAGAATGCCTTCTTGCATGGTGATTTGCAAGAACAGGTCTTTATGGAGCAGCCACCAGGTTATGTTCATGCTATTCATCCTGAGTTTGTTTGCAGGTTGAAGAAAGCCTTGTATGGCTTGAAGCAAGCACCTAGAGCATGGTCTAACAAGATAGGACAGTATCTTGTTACTATTGGCTTTGAGATTTCCAAGGCAGATTTCTCACTTTATGTGAGAAAAACAGAGAACGGTATTATGTTGCTTGTCATTTATGTTGATGATTTGATCATCACAGGTGATAGTGATGAAGATATCCTTCATGTAAAAATGCTATTGAAGCAGAAGTTTGAGATGAAGGATTTGGGAGAGCTGCGTTATTTCTTGGGCATTGAGGTGATTAGATCACCAAGTGGGATACAGCTCTTGTAGAGGCAGTATGGATTGGACATGCTGTCCAAATATGGGATGACAGGCTGTAAGCCTATTTCAGTTCCTTTGGAGCAAAATGTGAAGCTGAGCGCAGATGCAGGTGAGCTTCTAGAAGACCCTACTATGTACAGACGCATAGTAGGAAGTTTGATTTATATGACTATTACCAGGCCAGATTTGAGCTATGCTATTAGATTGGTAAGTGAGTTTATGCAGGCTCCAAGGAAACTACATTTGGATGCGGCTAGACGCATACTCAGGTATGTGAAGTCCACATTGGAGTATGGACTATTTTATGAGGCTGGGGTTCAGATACAGTTGCATGGATACACAGATGCTGATTGGGCTGGTAGTATTTTAGATAGACGATCTACCAGTGGATATGTGTTCTCTTTTAGGAGTGCTGCAGTCACTTGGAGCAACAAGAAATAGCCTACAGTTGCCTTGTCGAGCACAGAGGCTGAGTACAGGGGTGCAGCAATGGCTGCATGTGAGGTAGCTTGGTTGCATAAGCTACTTTATGATATGCATCAGTATACAGATGGGCCAATTGTCATTTATTGTGACAACATGAGCAGTATACACTTGGCAAATAACCCAGTCTATCATGCTAGAACAAAGCACATTGAGGTGCATTATCACTATGTGCGGGAGAAGGTTTTACTAGGTCTTATTGATCTAGTTTATGTTAGCACAGAGGATCAGGTAGCTGACATATTCACGAAGGCATTGGGCGCAGAGAAGCTGCGCAAGTTCAGAGACCTGCTTGGTGTGCAGGAATTGGGATTGAGCTCGAGGGGGAGTGTTGAGATATCGAGCTCCACTCGTGATATGCCAGGGTGACCGTTGTGCATTTATGTCACCGACTTGTTAGCTGTAGATGCGGTTGGTACACCGCCCATGAATAATAGCTGGATGACAGCTATCCTTATCTACTCTAGTTCATGGCTTAGTTAGTATGCCACCTTAGTTAGGTGAGTTTGGTTTGAGACCCACGTATAGGGTTCTTCTATTTCTTTGTACTAGAGTTCTTTTGGCTTTCACAACTAAGAAGAGGAAAACTGTTTTCAGCCTCCACCTTTGTGTGTATTCCCCCATTGTGTACGTGAGAAAGCCGCAAGTGAGACTCCTTCCTTCTCTCCCACTATCTTCACACAACATCCACTTCTCAAGCTCAAATCTAGCTTCTGGGCCCACCAAATCCCAATCGTCAAGAATTATCTATTAAAATAGAAGTGCGAAAAATGCAAGGATACCATCCATCTTTCTCATGAGTGTACAGAAGGATGTAGTTCATATAAAGAAGTAGGCAACTATGCTCAAGCTACTTTTGTAAAGCTCGCAAAAGGGCTTCTTTGAGCCCATGTAGTTTTCTTCATTTTATAACCCTATGATAAAATCATATTGTATGAAAAATCCTATCTTTATAATGGGAAGACTCAATAAAGAGTCTGGATTGTAAGTCCAATGTTGCATTGAGGGGTGATGTTAAAGTATCCCTTGCACTGTTGTAGGCAGTGCTCTAAATGCATGGTGCATGTGGGGATTAAAGCTTTATCCTCACCCTTAACTTATTTGTAGACTTATGGATTTGTGTCACTTATATAGGATGAAATTTAATTGGGCAAAGACCCTTTTGGATAAGGCTTTGTGTATTGGCCGGTTGTATTACCTTTTTGTTGATGATCTTCTCTTCAGTAGGACAATTTCTATCACTAAACCTATTTCATTCACTGTATCTCATCAAATTGTTGCTTATGCATGTAATTTGCTTCATAGCATCATCACTACAACACAATCTGGCACTTGTGACCTCATGTGGCCACCCACATCACGTTGTGATGATTTTCTCTTCAAAAGTCCAATTTTTGTCATTCTATCTATTTAATTCATTGTATTATCTTGGTTTCTCATCAAATTATAGCTTATATGTGCAATCTGTTTCATAGCATTTCAAATCACTACAATACGATATGGGCCTTTTGACCTCACATCGCCACCCACACCATGTTGTGATGATTTTCTCTTCAGAAGTCCGATTTATATTGATGTATCTATTCCATTTACTTTATCCTCTTGGTTTCTCATCAAGTTTTAGCTTATGCATGCAATCTGCTTCATAGGATTTTTAGATCACTACGATGCGGTATGGCACTTGTGACCTCATGTGGCCATCCACATCATGTTGTAATGATTTGCTCTTGAGAATTCCAATCTCTGTCACTGTATCTATTTCATTCATGTATCATCTTGATTTCTCATCAAATTTTTAATTAGATGGCACGTGCCTAAAAGAGTGCACCAGTCAAGGGTGATACGAAACTAAGTTCCATTGAATCCTCTCAAAAGAGAGGAAGGAATCCCCCCTAAGAGCAAGTCAAAAGATCATGATAGAGGAGGTAATTTTGACATGCATTTGTTCTTCGACAGCTTATGAAGGTTGAGAAGCACATGCAACTAGCCAAATCTCTCTTTCTAGAGGCTCGTGAGATCAATTTGCGAGAGATACCAACTTGGGTATAGATGGCAAGCATCAGCCCTTGGGGCTTTCCACCAAAGCGCAGAAGACTACATGATCTGTTTCTTCTCTGATAGCTTCGTCATTGCAGCAAATGCACACAAAGTCACAGTCATGCATAGAGACATGCACTCGCTTTGAGTACTTAGATACTTGACACAACTTGTGACCCTGTGGCTATATTGGATCTGAAGATGCAAAGTATACTTGTGCTGCCTGCTTTGAGGCGTAGCCGAGTTACAATCATTGAACTACCTCTGGACATTGTGCATTATCACAAAACAGATCTAAGGCACCAAGGATGGTAGTTAAGGATTCATCCACAATGGCTGAAAGTCCACATGGGGAAGTCACAATAGAGATGGAAGCCGCAAGAAGAGCTACTGAGAGCAATCGACAACTGATCTCCGAGCAAGAAGATTTGAGTGGCTATGAATAATTTAAAAGAAAGACACCATAAGTGCAATGCGGCAATCAAATAAGTCCTCTTTTTTTCTCTCTTGGTCCTTCTTTCCATATACATATAAGGTTGTGAGGGAGGCCATATTATTTTCCTTTCAGTGAGATGACATTCAAGTTCTTTTAAATGTACATAGAGACGTTCAAGATACCGTCAATGAACCCTTTGCTTAGGTCTGTTTTGTCATTATTTTTCATTCTAGTTGCTACTTGCTTTCCAAAATAAACAAAATAAATGATGTGATGTAATTTTCATATGCAGCCTAGTAGTGTCAACATTCCGGAGGAGATTCAAGAGGGGGTTATGTTTTGGACTCTCTTATTTTTGAGTTGCTGTCTCAAGCTGATACTACATTCCTTGATGTAGCTCCATCTTGGGCAACCAAAATATGACTTGTATGTCCTCTAAATAATTTTGTTGGCCTAGAATAAGGAGTAAGTATTATGATAGATCATTGCTATAATATGCATATACTATGTTTTAAGATTGTTTTTGTAGTGGGCACTGGAGTTTGCTTGCATTGGATATTGAAAGTAGCCATGGTTACCTCTAGCAAATAGGGCTCTAGTTGACCATGGCCACGTAAGAGAGTAAGTCTAAATAATGTTTTGTGGGATATGAGAGAGAGTGAGAGAGAGAGAGAGAGAGAGACAGAGAGAGAGAGAGAGACAGAGAGAGAGAGAGAGAGAGAGAGAGAGAGAGAGAGAGAGAGAGAGAGAGAGAGAGAGAGAGATTTGATGCCTCAAAATTAGCATGCAGATTGATAAAAGGAAACTTATATAAGTGCTTTAGAGTGCGTCACCTAGGAGACGGACATTTTTGAGAACACCACGATAATTAGAGTTAAATGTCCACTTTAACAAGATGGCTACAGTTGCAGCTGGAGAACAGCCCCGAATGCCGAATTGTTGTTGCGCACAATTTTTGATTTGCCCTTGAAAAATGTATCAAGTGTTTTAAAAGATGTAAATAACTTTCATATCTTATTCTATAAGCTCTTCCTTTGTATTTTACATTTTTTGTAGCTTCCACGATTAAGCTTCTACTCTTACCTAGATGTGGAGCTCTTCAAAGAACAATGTGTTGATGATATCATCAAAAAAGTCCAGATTCGCTCATACCATGCCCCTTTGATTGGGAACTCCATCCTCCACAAGTGTGTAGACCAACCCCTACTCCATTTAATTTCAAAAGTTAATTTGGTGAAAATTTTGTCTACGTAGTTTCAGACTAATCTCCACCAGCCATGTGCTTAGAGAGGATTGGCATTTTACAATATTTCTCAATGTAAATTCATTCTTTACGTACCTTTCTTTATTTTTTGATTTCATATTTCTCAATGCAGCTACAGTTGTTAAGATATATATATAAATATATACACATACATACATACATAAATACATATAATAATATATGTACATATATATATATATATATACATATATATATATATATCAAGTTAATGTTTTCTTGGGTGTAGCCAATTGCAGAACTATTCTTGGGGCCAACTTGGGGATGTGATGCACCATGCTCTTGGGTGGGATTTTATTTCTCGATGACATGATGCCATACTGGTGTGATAATGAGATGCAATCTATCATTCCGAACACCGAAAATATCGACAAATGGAAGCTCTGCCTTGCTTCACGCAGTGCAATATCTGGCTTGACCACCTATCATTGTGAAACCTTTTTCCATAGCTTTGCTATGGTCATCTCATGCACTTGTGCTTTCGGCATGCTTATGACATTGATGTTTGCATTCATGCTTTGCTTTATCATTTGTCGCAAAGGTCTTACCATGAGCGTTTTTGCTTCAATGGCAGTGTCTAATTGCTAACAATGATTTTGACTTGATAGACGCGTAGAGCTCAAAAAGATGATCACTTTTTCTTTTTGGAGCGCGTGCAAATTCTTCCTAGATTGGAAGTTACGACTTATCAAAGGTTCTGTGAAGAAGAGGCCTTTGATGATGTGTCATATGGATTCACATGCTACACTCACACGACGGTGCTTAGCAAGAGGTTACTATGCTTTGGTGGCACTGCTAACTATGCATGCTTATGTGGCAATTAACCAATCTTGAACTTAAACCTAACCATGGTTTAGTGTGGGTTCACTTAACCATTGACCAAGGTAAAGCTAAACTTAACCATAGCTACATCTTATCCTACCATGTGTCTTCTCCATCTATTGCCACATGTCTTTTGGTAGAGAACCTTGGAGGAGACTTTGAGGATGGTTGAAGGCGTGCTGCAGGGTCGCAGACTGCATCTGAAATGCAAGCACAAGCGCATTTCCTGGAGGTACAGAAACCGTCTCAATACCTTTGGGAAACTTCTTCCTTGCTTCTTCGTTAGTGAGGCGATCTTTTTGAAGAGCATCGTTGATGGAGGCGGCTATTGTAGAGCTTGTTGATGAAGATCCTCCCCGTGTAGTTGGATGTGTTGCTTAGACGGAGGCATTTGCTAGAGCATTGTCTGCTTGGTTGTGAGGTTGGCCAATGACTGCAGGCGGTTGCAGATGTAACCTTGTAGGAGCTTGTTGCCTGGCGTGGATGCATAGTTGGAGTCGCTGAGGAAGCCGTTGGTTGATGATCGTTTATCGCTGTGGCTGACTATGGAGCATTGTCTATTGTGAGGTCGTCAAGCTACCGATCGGGCTAGCGAGGTTGCAGATAGGTGGCCGGATCACTGGGAGCGTGAGTAATCTGTAGCTGGCTTTGTATCATTTGCGGAGGGATCGGGATTTGGCTTTCTGTAAACATGAACAATGGGCAAAATGTTATCGATTGTTTCAACCTATAGACGAATGTAATCAATTTTGAATTGATCCTTCTTTTCCTTGGCCTTTGTCTGGTTTTGTATGATTGCTACTGCTTCTCCGAAAAATTCTTTTCTTTGCTTTGCCTAAGCAGCATCTTAGCCATCATGCTCTACTCATCCTTTGCTTCATCTTCCCTATCATTATCTTCTTTTGGCAGAGCCTTCACCCTCCTCCTTCTCGTCTCATCACCCACCTCCTCCTACCATGCCTCCTCCGACCATCCCATTGTCTTGGCCATGATCCAGGTCCCCGTGAAACTATCATAAAGTATCTGGAGCCATGTGCAGAGACGACAGCAAGATACCATGTGCAAAAAAATGGACGTACGGAGAAATGAAGATACACATCCGGTGTTCTTCTATCAAGCATTCAGCCACGTGTCATACTCTTGCCATGTGTCATGCTCTTTCTTCCCCAAACCTAGCTCCCAAATGTATAGCGAACGGGATGGTGAACTAATGGGTGCTGGCCTTGGCAGGCCACCCAAGCCCGAAACAAGGAAAGGTTAATTATATTGATCCAATCAAATGGGTAGAAGCTGTGGCAATTTCGATCATGTGTGAAATGTTGGGTTGTAGGTGGACAAGTGAGTAGGGATAGGGGGGGTGTTGTGTGTGTAGGTAGTAGAGGAGTCCTTTTGTGTATGTTGAGTTTGGAAGAGAGAGAGAGAGAGAGAGAGAGAGAGAGAGAGAGAGATTTTAATCTCCATGAAAAACCCAAGGATCTATTAAGTACGAATTTCAAAAATACTCTTGATCTCTCCAAGAACATGTGACTATATAATAGTTTCAATCCAAAGCTTGCAACATTAACTAGGCATGAGAGAGAGAGAGAGAGAGACCCCTTGCCCTAGCTACTTCCCTTGCAAGAATCACACATAGACAGGTTGCAAAATCATGGTGCACTATTCTTAAAAGGTTCGTTGTCCATTGAAAGATCCTACATGATGCCCACGTTTATGTTTACCTTTCTTTTGGAATATTAAGACACACATTTGGAAAGGTATGACTTGTGCATGTGTGTGTGCACGCACGCGCACATGTGCATGCACACACACGTACTTTGTGCCTTCAAGGAGCATTGGCAATAGTGTCATGATGTTCAATGGCTCTCTCTCTCTCTCTCTCTCTCTCTCTCTCTCTCTCTGTCTCTCTGTCTCTCTCTCTCTCTTTTTCATAGCGTTATGGGAGATTAAGAGGAGCATGATTCAATTAGTTAGCCAAATTGTATCTAGGTACTATTTACCTCTTTCTCTCATGTACAAAGGTCCATGTATATTTTACATCATGTAAATGAGCATTCTGCTTTTGTTGGGCATCCACATCATAATACACTCAAATTATCAAAGTCACGCCTCTTGTTGAGATACTGAGCTCCACTCGTGATATGCCAGGGTGACCATTGTGCATTTATGTTACTGACTTGTTAGCTGCAGATGCGGTTGGTACACCGCCCATGAATAATAGCTAGATGACAGCTATCCTTATCTACTCTAGTTCGTGGCTCAGTTAGTATGCCACCTTAGTTAGCTAAGTTTGGTTTGAGACCCACATATAGGGTTCTTCTATTTCTTTGTACAAGAGTTCTTTTGGCTTTCACAACTAAGAAGAGGAAAACTATTTTTAGCCTCCACCTTTGTGTGTATTCCACAACAAGACAAAGCACCCATAGACGCGCGCACAGACGCGTTTCATGAACTAAATAAAAAACTTACGGACGCATCTATTTGCGCGTCTATTTGCGCGTCAGGAGACCCGCGTCTATTAGCGCGTCTATATATCAGATTTATGCACGTATAGACGCGCTCATACATGCATAAATAGACACGCAAATAAACGCTTTGATAGACGCACGTATAGACGCATATCGAACAGACAGACGCGAATATAAACGCGTTTGTAAACGCGCTGATAGACGCGCCTTTTTTTTATTTTTAAATTTTACAGAATACTGTGTATGTTGTGTATGCTATATAGTTACAAGAATCCCATATCCACATTCTGTAATTCAATTCTTACAGCCAACCTCATTTTAATTACAATTCCAAATAAAATATTACAACTCCAAAACGCAATAAAATTGAAAGCTCAAAAAGTGCTTGTATAGGCAAGGCAACATGTGACCTCTCTTGGAGGATTAGATTACAAGCGCATCCATGCATGTGTCAACGATTGCGTTTTGTTTCGTGGACTACATAAGGATGCAAGAGAGTGTCCTACTTGTGGAGAGGCAAGATATAGAGCAGATCTCAAAACCTTGGACGTGCCTCGTAAGGTATTGCGACGTTTTCCCATAATCCCTCGCATCCAACATATGTTCAAGTGCAAATCTATTGCAGAGCTCATGTCATGGCATTCCTCCCATCGATCAACCGATGGCAAGTGGAGAACTCCCGCGGACTCCTGCGTGGAAGCATATTGAAGACACATGGCCAAGCTTCAAGGAAGAACCTAGGAGCTTGAGACTTGGATTGGGTATGGATGGTGTGAACCCATTTGGTCTCAAAAGCACGTCTTACAGTGTATGGCCAGTGGTGTTGGTGAATTACAATCTTCCACCCTCTATGGCTATTAAGAAAGGACATGTCATGCTGTCCCTTCTAATTCCAGGAAACATAAAGTCAAAAACCCTGATGTTTATTTGGAGCCTTTGATTGATGAGCTAGAGATACTTTGGAGAGGTATCGAGGTGCATGATGTGAGCAGGCCTCCCTCGTCACGAGACTTCAACTACAAAGCAGTCTTGATGTGGACGATGCATGACTTCCCAGGCTATGGCGAGTGTTCAGGTAAGAATTGCATTTTTTAATTATGAATAGGCAAGGACGTGGCACCCTAAACCCACCTTCCACTCTTAATTGCATCTATTGTTTCAGGTCTCACTACATCGGGTTACCATGCATGTCCTGTTTGTGGTCCTTCGCTAGTTGCCTCACGGGCAGACGCATTGAATAAGGTCATCTATGAGAATCACCATCGATTTCTCCCACCTGATCATCCTAGATATGTTGCCCCTTGGAATGAAGTCCTCCCACAATCACTCACCGCGGGAGATTGGATGAGAATTTGGGACGGATCCACGACTCCTCCACCACTTGGCATGAGCCGATAAGGATTTGTAACTATTGGCTGGAAGTAAAGATTGGCTATATTGGTTGAAAGTGAAGATTGCACGCTAACACTTTATTTTGTTTAGATACTCCATCTTTTATCGTTTACCATATTGGTCCCACCTCAAGATCAATCACCTGCTCGATCCCATGCATATCTTCAAGAATGTGGCATCTACCATTTGGGAGCATTTGAATGGGACACGAGATTCGGCAGGCATAAGGGAGGATCTACGTACCACAAGGAGGATGCGTGAAGCTTGGCCTCAAGAGAGACCAAATGGGCGTGTTTTTTTACCTCGTGCACCGTGGATGTTATCAAAGCTAGAGATGGCGACGGTGAAGCGTGCTATTACTACAATTCGTACTCCCACTGGATGCATGAGGTGTTTGAAGGGAGCCTTTACAAAGAGCAAGAAAAGAGGTGTAGAGCAATTCATATGGCTTGAAATCTCATGATTGGCACAAGATGCTCCAAGTAAGTATTTTATATGCATAATATCTTTTTCCTTTCAAATTTGTGAGTGAATAGCTATAAGCAACTAATCAACCACCTCCTCACGGGTTCAATTCATACTACCTACTAGCATTTCACGTAGTGCATCAAAGGACGTGAAAGATTGTATTTACAAGATGGGCGAGCTTGTGAGGTATGTGAGCTCAAAGGAAATAGATCCCACCATGCTTGAGAATGCTCGAGTTATGTCAGTGGAGGCGGTTTGTTTAGTGGAGGAGACATTTCCACGT
Source organism: Dipteris shenzhenensis (assembly GCF_047967505.1). NCBI lineage: Eukaryota > Viridiplantae > Streptophyta > Polypodiopsida > Gleicheniales > Dipteridaceae > Dipteris > Dipteris shenzhenensis. The sequence continues at coordinate 20,345,877 of NC_141617.1, read as the reverse complement.
TCTATTCTCACAAGCCAACTACATCTCATAGTGCATTTGGTGGATGAGATTGCTATATGCGGTACTATACATGCACGATGGTTGTTCTTCCTCGAGCGCTTCATGAAGACCTTGAAGGGCTTCGTGAGACAAAATGCAAGACCCGAAGGTAGCATGGCCGAGGGTTGGTTGGTACAAGAGTCACTTGTATATATTTCTGAGTTTCTTGTTGATGTGGATAGCTCTCTCCCATGACTATGGAGAGATGATGAAGACCTAAGGATGACCTCTATTGTGCCTCAAGGAAGAGGACGCAACAAAGTAATAGACACGGAGTTGCATAATAGTATCAACCTCTTTTGCGTGCTTAATAGTGATGTGATGAAAAGATGGGTGACAAGATATGAGGATGCAAAGGCAAGAAGAGAAGAAGAAAGGGCCCTCTTTCGTACACACCACGGATCTCGTGTGCCATACCCTCAGCGTCTAAGAGCACTTCCAAAGGATATTCATGTGGATTGGCTACTTGATGAAATGGAGAAAGCAGAGAAAGACGAGGGGATGCATATCACAATGGAAGAATGGGAGTATGCTAGGGGATGCATGAGCAAGGTCGGTATATAGAATGTTATGCATAAGTTAGGAGGTTTTTATAATTTAGATTGCTTATTTAATTGATTTTTTCTTGGTGTAGTGCACTATGTTCAATGCTATATGGTGTGAGGGCAAGCATTTTCGAACACAACGGATTGATGATAAGAGAAACACACAAGATTGCGGCGTCATTGCTAGCTTTGAGGGAGCCAATGGAGTCATGGATGATTATTGTGGCATAATCCAAGATATCATTATGCTTGACTTTCGACGCTTCTTTGTGTATGTTTTGGATGTAAAGTGGGGATGTAAAGTGGTTTAAGGATGTGGTGGAAAGAGGCCCTAATGCAACAATCAAACGCCATGCAAGTGGCTTTGTAACTATTGACTCCACAAAGTTTTGGCAAAGTAGGAAGGACACACTAATACTACCGCAACAATGTGAACAGGTACTGTGCACACACATAAAAATACTCGCTTTTAAATATTTGATGCAAGAAAAGTAACATGATTGTATTTGTGTTTGAATTAGGTTGTCTATCAACCAATGGTGGATAATAATAGGTGGTGGCATGTCATACCTATTATGCCACGTTCCAAAGTGATGTATAGTACATTTACTAATATGGAGCGTATGGAGGATGATCATGCCCATGGACGTGATGATGACCGTGATACAAGAGAGGAGGATGATCATGAGATAGGAGATATAGATATTGAGGCTGGCATTACCCGTGAGGACGAGCCTACCATTGGAGATCTTGATTTCGATGAGCACATGAGTGGCACAAGTAGTAGTGGGTTGAATGTATTTGTAGATCTAAACACTTGTTTGGATTTTGAAGTAGATAGTTTGGCAAGGGTTGATCTCATTGAGGATGAGATTGAACCGTAGCCCTACAATTGATATTGGCAAAACTATTTTACATATTGTCTCATTCTCCTCATTTCCCTTAATTCTTGTATATGTGGGCTTGCAAAAAATTATGTGCTTTGGTAATCATGGGCAATGTTTGGAAAGCAATGATGTACACCAAAATCTCACTTTCTGTATTCTCTGGAGCGCGTCTAACCTCGCGTCTAAATGCGCGTCTGAGTCTCAGTGTAAACGCGCAAATAAACGCGCAAATACACGCGTAAATAGACGCGCTAATAGATGGGATGTTAGACGGGCCCGTATTTTCTCAGGTCTAATGCGCAAATAAATGCGGTTATTGACGCGCAAATAGACGAGCATTTAGCCGCGCTAATAGACGCGCCCGTAATTTCTCTACTAGAGCAACGCCTATAGACGCGCCCGCTATTTTGCGCGTCTACCAAGCGCGTCTATAGTTGCTTTGTGTTGTTGTGTTCCCCCATTGTGTATGTGAGAAAGCCGCAAGTGAGACTCCTTTCCTCTCTCACTACTACACACGGATCCTATTGCGATGTTTACGTACCGATGTTTAGCACCCGCTTAGCATTAATCGTCGGTATGAAAAGCGGGTTTCCTAAATCGTCGCTATATAGCGACTTTTAAGTGTCGCTATATAGCGACACTGATATACAAATTTATAGCGACTCTTTTCCAGAGAGGTTTTTTTTTTAATATAGGCCTTAAAAGTTAGTTTTTTCCAATGACAAATTTTTTTAAATTTTCATACATGTTTGAGCTCATAGAGAACAAAAAAATGAGAGCATGTACATCAAGCCTTTGAAGCTCATATATTCATGTCCAAGTTTGAGATGAGAAAAATCAAATAAAAGCATTTACATCAACTGTTTCATCTTGAGCCAAGTCTAAGGTGCCAAAGAAGTCTATCTCTAACTCTATACCGAGTTGATCTCCTATATCATCATCGTACTCTACCATCGTACGTTCACCTAAAAGTATTTGATCATCTTCTTCAATAAAGCTTAAGTGTGGTGATTCTTGATGATTGTTGTCTTCTTCCTCAATATCGTGATCTCCATCCTCCTCCCGTGCGATGTCATTATGCGCATCTTCCTCTTGGCTCATATGGTGATCTACATCTTCTTCGCTAGATTCATCAATTGGATCTGGCATTGGTAGTGGCATTTCCATATCCACATCTCGATCTTCAAAAATTTGCTTACTTCGTGGTGCAACTTGGATCACGTACCACCATCTTGGATCAAAACGATCCGGATGAAAAACCACCTATATTGAAGATGGGTGCCAAATGTCGTCAATTATATATATGAAATTATGCTCAAGTACATGTATCAATGGACTTTAAAAACGAAAGCTTCGACTAATTAAATCATTAGTATGCACCTGCTCACAGTGCTCAGGAAGAACAAAAGTATCACTTTCATCGGTCCAATGTTTGGTGGAGTCTATTGCAAAGAGACCGCTACTGTCTTTTCTCACTGTCGCATGGGGACTGTTGTAAATAGTTCTAAATCATTTTACATCAAGAATGAAAATAGTAAATCGTCTGAAATCAATTTCATAGATGTTGCGTATGGTTCCACAATAATCCAACTGTGAGGAGAGAAGATTGGTATCTGAAGCACTTGCTCGGCTATCTTGTGTGAAGTTAGCCATGACTCCACAATCATACGTGACTCTCTTTGAATCGATGCGTTCCATGTGAAAATGTCGTCCATATGACCATAATGCACTGTACTTTTTGTACTGTAAAAGAGCATCATTAAAACAATGAAGATGCATCTATTTTATAGCATATATTGCCACAAATAATTACTTAATTACGTCAAGAGGTAAGAAACTTACATGCACCATGTACATCCAGATGATAACTCTCGCTCGCGCTCGTTTATTGTCTCTCCATCACGTTCGGCTTTACGTAGAGCTAGTTGTAGCCAATCAAGTGACATGTGAGTAGGGAGAAGAGCCAGATCCTGTGGATATGGTTGTGATCGCTTGTACATTACTATGAATCTCGTCCTTGCATTTATTCTTTCTGCTTTGGCCACTTCATATCTCTCAATCCACTTCTGCATCTCAGGGCTATTGAGGATACAAAACTTATTGAATTTCTCCATTTGCTCTTCGCCCATCTTTCTTTCAATCCCTTTTCCTTGGGGAACCTCACCAATGATGCGATCATCATCCTTGTTGTGCCAAGCTTGCGGCGCCATATCAGGATCCGTGGATGCAAGAAACTCTGTGATATATACTAATGACTCTTGCACAAGCCATCCCTCTGCCATGCTTGCTTCCGGTCTTGCTCTTTGTCTTACAAACCCCTTTAAAGTTTTCATAAACCGCTTGAGAAAAAACATCCATCGACTATGAACGGTACCTGCTATAGCCACCTCATCAACTATGTGCACAAGCAAGTGGACTTGAGTTGTCATAATGCTCGAGGGAAAGTGCTTCTCAAGCAAGCATACGGCTTCGATGGATTCCACCCTAGCCTTCTCGATGCTCGATATAGAGATCTCTTTTTGAGATATCCACCTATTTCACATGTCCATGCATATGTAAGATATTTGAGATATCCACCTATTTCACATGTCCATGAAGAAAATACATAATGCGATTTGATAGTAAGCATACCTCACAATACCACAGATCTTGAATATAGCATTTCTAACGTCTTCTTGTAAGCACCCTTTTATTGTAATTGGGAGGATGAACTATCAAAGCAACAATGAAGTCATGTCAACAATATAACATAATAATAATTACGCTAACGCATCACGATTATCAGTACACTAATTCTACTTAGAATACCTGTAAGACCTTGTGCCAATCATGGGACTTGAGCCCACTAAGCTTATTGTCCTTTGAAAATGCTCCTTTCAAGCAACGCATGTACCCTGTCAGTGTTTGAAAAGAGGCAATGTCTGCCTTGACCGCTGCCTCCTCCCTCGTAGAGAGAATCCACGTTGCTTTCGGAAGGACAACTTTTCCCGAAGCATGCACTTGGGGCCACAAACGAGACATCCTATTCATAGCACGCAAGTCTTCTCGCACTCCTCTCGAGTCCTTGGAACCAACCAAGTGTGCCCAAATAGTAGCCCCCACATTCTTGAAGATATGCATGGGATCCAAGAGATGATTGATTTGTAACTGATTCCAATAAGGAAGCTCGTGAAAGATCGATAGCCTCTTCATACCAGGAGGAGGTTCCTCTCCATTCGCCCTCCAAGCTTGAATCCAGTCATTTGCCTTCAAATATAATGGTGGTGGATCAAGCTGACCTCCACGTGCGAGATGGTCGAGCAGAAGGTATCGAGCATGACCTTCATAAACTTTTTTCCTTATATGTTTGGAGTAGCGTGCAAGCGATTTCAGAGCCGGTCCACAAACAGGACAAGCATGGTACCCACTTGTAACAAGTTCTGCACACGTGCATGAATGTGTTAGTACAAGACATGCGTGCAAAAGAGAGTCAAAAAAGCATAATCCCTCATTGTACATGTAAAGACACAACCACGTACCTGCGCACTCTCCATATCCTGGGTAGTCATGCATGGTCCACGTCAAGATACCCCTGACCAAAATATCATTGGTATGTCTAGGAGCTCTGGAAATATCAAAGACCTGCACTCCTCTCCATAATATCTATAACTCCTCTATCAAAGGTGCCATGTACACGTCCATGTTTTTTGCCTTGTTCTTTCCTGGCACAAGTAGTGCAAGCATGAGGTGTCCCTTTTTTATTGTTAGCCATGGTGGGATATTGTAATTCACCAAGACTATGGGCCATGTCGTCCAAGATGTCGAGCGTAACCCGAAAGGATTCACGCCGTCCATGGCTAGCCCAAGATGTAAGTTGCGTGGCTCCCTCGCAAAGTCCGGCCACTGATTATCTATGTGCTTCCAAGCTACACAATCTATGGGAATCCTCAATGTGTCATCAATGGACCGATGAGATGCATGCCATGTCATCAACTCCACTATGGATTTGCATCGGAACATGTGTTGTATTCTTGCAATGATGGGAAAGTGTCTCAAGACCTTTACCGGTATCCGCTCACCCTGCAAGTCATCTCTATATCGTTGTTCCCCACACTTTGGACAACTAGCCAAATCTCCATGCTCACGACGAAAGAGAATACAATCATTACGGCAAGCATGGATGGTATCATAATCCATACCCACTGTTGTTAGCATCTTTTTCGCTTCATCTCTTGATGCGGGCATGGTATTTGGTGCAGGCAACATCTTCAGGAGCAACCTATGACAAAGACACTATCCAAATGATGATTCTCAAAACAAACAATATCCAAATAATGAGTCAAATTAATGCAAGAGCTAACCTCATTAAGGCCGAGACACTTGTATCCGACCACCCATACTGTACTTGTAGATTCAAGATTGAGAGACAAGCACGTAGTTTAGACATCCTAGCACCCTCGTACAATTGTGTTGATTGCAACTCTCGCATTTTGACCTCAGACTCTGACATCACGTGTACGTGGGATGTAGTGCCCCTAAAAATCGAATCCATCATGTCGACCATACCCTCGTCGTCATCCGGGAGACTATAGTCTTGCTGAAAGTGAGAAGGTATATGTGTACCCTCATCACCCTCCTCATCCTGTTTTAAGATTTCATGTAAATATAAGATCTTCTATTTCCTGGTATACAATAAGATTGCGAACTTAAATAGCTTTGACTTACCGATGGTCCATCAACATGTGCAACACCAATGGGGGGTACTGGTTCCGGCTCCTCCCCATACATCCACAAGTGGCGCATGATAATACGACGTTGATGTTGTACTTCTCGCTTGCAATGAGTGCAATGACAGTATAACCTCTCCGTAAGCCACTTCGTGCTCCCGGGCGTTGGCACATCATCGGACGAGCTTCCACTCGTCCCTTCCATCTACACTTATAAAATCACAACATAAGCATGAAGAAGAGATATTAACAGTTATAAAATAGCATGTTTGAGCTTCTTTTGATGTTACAACAAAAAGTGACTATAAGCGTCGCTATATAGCAACCTTTTTGCTCTGTTCCGTCGCTATATAGCGACGTTTTTAATTAAAAGCGTCGCTATATAGCGACGCTATGGGTTAAAACCCAAAACTCTAATCGCACGGCGTTTTCTTCATCCTATTCCCTAATCTCTCAAGTAAGCAAGCCAATATATCCTCCCACCTATTTTCGACGACCTCCCACCTATTTCAAGCAACCTCCTTCTCTATTTTCCACTCCTCACCCTTCTCCTAGCTCTTGTACTCCCTCTTTACCCTTTTCCCTCTTTGGTTTCTTGAAAGGAAGTTCTTCAAGAGGTGAGTTTGTTTCAACAATGTAGGTTGTTTGTTTGTTAGCTTTAGTTTTGTGAGTGTTTCTTCTTGTATTGCTAAACTTGTAAACTAGTTTTCATGCTTGTTTTGAAAGGATTGAAACAAAAAACGAGATTTCAAGACAGAAAGAAGACTCACCTCTTTTTTCTATATTTCTCTTCCTTCTCTTTCTCCTTGTCTCCTCAATCTCCTCCTTTCCTTGTCTCCTCAATCTCCTCCCTTCAAGAAGTTGCTTTTGTAATCTCCTCCTTCCACTAACATCTTATTTGAAAAAATGGGTTGTTTTCTCTCTTTTGTAGGGCCAATCCACTACACCGAGCGGGACATACTATTTCAGGTAAGTGCTTCCTCTTTTTTCCATTTATCATTTTTGTTATTTGCATTGGCCTGCAGCTAGCGCCTTAAGCGCTAGCTGCAGTGATGGGCGTAGGAACCATCTCTTCCCCTCAAACTCTTTCCTTCTTCCCCCTTCTCTTATTCTCTTTTTTCCCCCTTCTCTTTTTTCCCTCTTCTCTTATTCTCTCTTTCCCCGTTCTCTATTTCCCCCTTCTCTCTTTCCTTTCCCTCTTATTCTCTATTTCCGCATAGCATGAGAGCATGAGCATATGCGGAAACAGAGAATGAGAGAAGCTTCTCTCTTTCTCTATTTCCGCATAAGCTCATGCATAAGCTTATGCTTATCTCATTCCCCCTTCTCTATTTCCGCCTTCTCTCATTCTCTATTTTCGCATAAGCTCATGCTCATGCATGAGCATAAGCATGAGCTTATGCTTAAGTTTCCCCCTTCTCTCATTCTCTATTTCCGCATAAGCTCATGCTCATGCATGAGCATAAGCATCAGCTTATGCTCATGCATGAGCATGAGCTTATGCTTAAGTTTCCCCCTTCTCTCATTCTCTATTTCCGCATAAGCTCATGCTCATGCATGAGCATGAGCTTATGCTTAAGTTTCCCCCTTCTCTCATTCTCTATTTCTGCATAAGCTCATGCTCATGCATGAGCATAAGCATGAGCTTATGCGGAAATAGAGAATTAGAGATAAGCTCATTCTCTATTTCCGCATAAGCTCATGCTTATGCTTCTCTCTTTCCCACTTCTCATTCTCTATTTCCGCATAAGCTCTCATAAGCATAAGCATGAGCTTATGCTTATGCTTCTCTCTTTCCCCCTTCTCTATTTCTCCCTTCTCTCATTCTCTATTTCCGCATAAGCTTATGCTTATGCATGAGCTTATGCGGAAATAGAGAATGAGAGAAGCATAAGCTCATTCTCTCATTCTCTATTTCCGCATAAGCTCATGCTTATGCTTCTCTCTTTCCCCCTTCTCTATTTCCCCCTTCTCTCATTCTCTATTTCCACATAAGCTTATGCTTATGCATGAGCTTATGCGGAAATAGAGAATGAGAATGAGAGAAGCATAAGCTCATGCTTATGCTTCTCTCATTCTCTATTTCCGCATAAGCTCATTCTCTATTGCCGCATAAGCTCATTCTCTATTGCCGCATAAGCTCATGCTTATGCTTCTCTCATTCTCTATTTCTGCATAAGCTCATTCTCTATTTCCGCATAAGCTCATGCTTATGCTTCTCTCTTTCCCTCTTCTCTATTTCCCCCTTCTCTCATTCTCTATTTCCGCATAAGCATAAGCATGAGCTTATTCTCTCTAACTCTTATTCTCTATTTCCCTCTTCTTCCTCTTCTCTTTCCTTTCCCTCTTCTTTCCTTTCCCTCTTCTTTCTTCTTGCCTATGCCTATGCCTATGCCTATGTTTGTCTTTTTGTTTTTTGTTTTCGTGTTTGTGTCTATGTTAGACATGGGATCACGTCGCTCATCCGATGAGTACAGACAGCCTCGCAGGAGAAGAGCTCATGATCTTTATGCTCCAGAGGACTTTGATTCCTCTCAGGCGACTACCTTGAGGACTACCCCTGGTCCGACTCCTCTCGGACCTAGCACTACGACTACCCCTGGTCCGACTCCTCTTCCACGTAGCGCTGTGACTACCCCTCAGGGAACTCCTTTGCTAGCTGCGCATGGCTTTGTCGGGAGTCTCGACGAGTTTGTAGCGCAGATGAGCGATGAGGAGGCAGCGAGATTCTTCTCTCTGCTATCTCAAAGGACCTCAGCAATTCCCTCCCCTACACCGACGGGTGGACGTACTGCCCAGCCGTCCTCTCGTGCCCCTTCGACTGCGGGGTCATCACCTGCACATGCCTCTCGCAAGGGAAGGAAGAGTAGGATGGGCGGCTTATGTTGTGCTGACTCGGGAGATGTAGATGAGTTAGCACACTCACGCTCCTTTAGGTCTCCACTTGGTCCAGAGACACAGTATCAGTTAGGTCCCTTTCCCCCTCCTACTCCGACTGCTACTCCTCGCTCCGGAAGCGCTCGCGCAACTTCCACTCCTTCTGACTCTGCTACCGTCAGTCCTCCTTACTGATCAGGGGATCTCTCCTATCAAATCACAGCTGTCGGAGAGATAATAGAAGATAGAAAGGGCAAAGTAGTGATGGCCGCCATGAGGAGGTTGATGAGTCATCACTTCAAGAGCAGCATAAATACCGATTGGCAGTATCAAGATGGCCAAACGAAGCAGGCGGTCATCGATGAGTTAAAACAAAGATACCCTAATCCGCCAAATGTGGAGTTTAATGACGATTATATGCGAGAGTGCATGGGTTTGGTCTTGAAGCATCGTAGATCAACCTTGCGTACTTCTATCACAAAGGGGTTGGCTAAACCCAGCTGGGCAGACAAAGCTGATTGGAAGTACTTCAAGAAGCAACATAGGGACCATCCTGAATTGTTCGAGGGTCAGAGGAGGGCTGCAAAGAGACGGCTGGACGTCGTAGGTACTTCGCACTTTGGTGCAGGCGGACGGTATGCATTTGAGGCAACCGTGGTAAGTCTACTTCTTCTCATTTAATGTATTATTCTATTTGTTTTACTACATATTACATGCACTTTAGCTAACTCTAACTCTCGTAAATTGGATCCACAGCAAGCTGCGATGGGTCATCTTCCTACAGATGCAGAGACACGACGCGCATTTCGGATAGGAATAAAGCCGTGGTTCATTGAGCAAGAGGCAATGGGAGTGACGGTCGATTGGACTGAGGTGGCTGCTCGCACGGTATAAGTTTACTCCTACTTGTAATCTCACTTTTTAATTTAAGTTCCAATCTAATTTTCGATTTATATGGTTCACTCTTAGGGTCAAAGCTCAAGCGTCCCATCATTGGAGGCGAGCGATCAATACGGCCAAGGATCAGACGCAGGTGGCAAGGACGAGGGAGAAGATGCAGGTGACGAGGACCAAGGAACAGGCCAACAAGACGAGAATGATTCGGATTTGGATGAGTAGTAGTGGTAGTAGAATTTTGTATATCCGCTCGTTTGAGCAATTTTGTATCGCCCTTTCGAAAGGATAATTTTGTTACAAACAATGTTGTATATGTCCGACATGTATATGCTTTTGTTGCTCATCATTTCACAAGAGCGATTTTGTATCACCTTTTTCGCAAGGGAAATTTTGTTATAAAAAAAACTTTGTTTTGTAATTACAGAAAAAAAAAAGGATTAGTGGGGCTAAACAAGGCCAAAAGGAAGCCCTGTTTAGCCCCACTAACCCTTTTTTTTAAGTTCTGTTAATCGTCGCTATATAGCGACGTTTACCAGTGTCGCTATATAGCGACGATTAACAGTGTCGCTATATAGCGACGCTTTATAGCGACGGTCCTTTTTCGACGCTTTTAGCGACGTTTGCGCCCGTGAAAAAAATAAAATTTAATGTAAAAAGCGTCGGTATTTTCGTCGGAAATCGGCCTATGCCTTGTAGTGTCTCCCACTATCTTCACATGGTATCAGAGCCTGGTTTGTGGTAAGGAGCTCAAGAAAGCAAACCAAGTTTGCGGTGTCCTGGTAAGAGGACCAGTGTTGCTTTCCTTTTTCGAGTTTGGGAGCAAATCTCTGCAGGTAGCACAGGCGGAAGTGCAAGAGTGCACTGTCTCAGATTGAGACGCCATTCGCGATGTGGCAAGAGGGCAGTATATGGTGCGGGCAAGGGCGAAGCCCTCGATGACCATTTCGGGGCCATTTCGGGGCCCGTTTTGAAGGCGGAAGTTCTTCGCAGGCACTCAAAAAAAAGGCCCTGTTTTTGCTGTGCGACATCCTTGTTGCCTGTTGATGCAAAATCGTCACTAGGAAGTGACTGTGTGGTCAAATACCACTTTCGTCAGTTTTGCAGATCTGCCCGTGTGAGGCAAAAGCTGTGTTTTTTGCAGTGACAGAATATTTTGCAGTGTTCTGTAATGGCGTCTGATTCTCTTTCACAGATTGTCACTGAAAAGCTTGACAAGAACAACTTCTAGGCATGGAAGTTTAGAATGACGAATTTCCTTATGGGAAAAGGCTATTGGGAGTTCATTACAAGAAATGAAGAAGAACCAGTTCTTCCTAATGTTCCCAATCGATAGGAAATGCAGGCATTTAAAGGATGGCATGAGAGAGCCAGAAAAGTTATGTACCGGCTTTCTATCAGTATTTTAGATTCTATGATTGTGCTTATTCAGGATGCAAGTACGCCAAAGGAGGCATGGGATACTTTGGCAAAAATGTACAGCACAAATACGCAAGCCAGGAAAATGCAGCTCAAGCAGGAGTTGCACAATGTGCAGAGAGAAAATATGAGAATCAATGACTACCACATGAAGGTGAAGAAAATTGCAGATGCACTTGCTTCCATTGGGTCACCAGTGGAAGATGATGATCTAGTTTCTATGACCTTGAATGGTCTGGGAAAGGATTATGCACAGTTCCGGACATCCATTGCCGTCCGTGAAAAATTTCCTGATTTTGAGGAGTTGTTTGCTCTTCTAATTTCTGAAGAGTAGAGAAATGGTGGTGCATCTTCTTCACGAGGAACTTCAAAAGAAACTGTCTTCTACTCAAATGCTGGAAGAGGTAGAGGCAGAGGTAGAGGAGGCTGATCTGGAGGCCGTGGTAGAAATCAGAATATGCAACAAACTCAAGAAAACCAGTCCTTTGGAGGAGGACGTGGTAACTCTAGAGGCAGGGGAAGCCAAAGAGGTCGTGGTGGATGGCAGAGAGGCCAAAATGCAAATAGCAATGTTGAATGCTACTATTGTGGTAAAATGGGTCATATGGCTAAAGACTGCTACAAAAAGTAGAATGACATCATGAATGGAAAATTGTAGCAAGGGAATTATGCATCTTCTAGTAGACAGGGTGATGACAGAAATGAGCATCTGTTTATGGTGCAGCACATGACCAATTCTGTGACAAAAGCAATGATGTGTGGTATGTTGACTCAGGTGTGTCAAACCACATGACAGGTCATGCAGAATGGATGCAGGATGCAAGGAAAATGGAAAAACCAGGATTTGTGGAGATTGGTGATGATACTGCACATCCTATTGTGCAGATTGGTAAAATTTCTTTGTCTATGCAGGATGGGAAAAAGAAATACCTGTTTGATGTATTTCATGTCCCGAATATCACCAAGAACCTGGTTTCTGTTGGTCAAATGGTTGAGCAGGGCTTGCAGGTCAAATTTAATCCTCATGGATGCTTTGTTGAGGATATGAAAAATAATGGTCGCTTGATAGCAAAAGGAAAGAAGAAGGGCAGGATGTTTACATTGGATGCAGACATGCCTCAATTGAGTGCAGCAATGTTTGCACATGGGACCGGTGTTGTTGCAGATATTGATATCTGGCATAAACGCATTGGTCATGTTAATGTACAGTGACTTAAATCAATGCAGGCCCAAAATATTGTTGCAGGATTGCCTAAATTCAAGGTTGCAGAAATTCATAAGATATGTGAAGCCTGTCAATTTGGAAAACAAGCAAGGAAACCATTTCCTAGGCATGTTCAAGAGAGTAAGAAGCCATTGGAATTAATCCACTCTGATGTGTGGACTACTAAAGCTGCATCTATTGGAGGCTGTCATTATTTTGTCACTTTTATTGATGACTACAGCAGAAAAGTTTGTGTGCATTTTATGAAAAAGAAAAGTGAAGTGTTTGGGAATTTCAAAGCTTTTAAAGCTATGGTTGAAAAAGAAACAGGCCTGCAAATAAAATGCCTAAGGTCAAATGGAGGGGGAGAGTACCTCTCAAATGAGTTTGCAAGGTTCCTACAAGAGCATGGCATAAAGCAGCAATATTCATGTAGTCATACCCCACAGCAAAATGGACTTGCAGAAAGGAAAAACAGGCATACTGGAGAGGTATCTTGGGCCATGCTAAATGAAAAAGACCTACCAGATTATTATTGGGCTGAAGCAGTTGCTACAGCAGTTTACATAATGAACAGGACTCCCACTGCAGCAATACATGGCATGATGCTAGAGGAGATGTATACTCATAGGAAACCAGATATTTCTCATTTGAAAATTTTTGGTTGCATTGCCTATGTTCATGTGCCAGATGAGTTGAGGTCCAAGTTGGATCCAAAAGCTGAGAAGTGCATCTTTATTGGTTATTCTCTGCAGCAGAAAGGGTATAGATGCTATAACCCTTCTACTCGTAAGTTTACAATGAGCAGAGATGTTGTTTTTGATGAGATGAGCAGCTGGTATAAACCAGTAAATGTGATTGATGATGTAGATGCACAAAATGGTAATGCTGCACAGAATTCACAGCAGCAATCACTAAATATTAGTGGACCTGCAGTGTCCTCTAGCAGTGGTTCACATACTTCGCCATGGATAGGCAGATTGAGATCAGGAGAATCTCGTCAAAGCAATGCAGATAGTGGTATACAGGTATCACGAAAAGGAAAAGAGAAGGTAGATCAACCCATGTTTGATGTGAATGCAGGTCACTCTTATGTGGATGGTGAATCCACTGGCTCAGAACAGAGCATTGATGATGAGTCGGGTATTCCTTCTGTTGTTACACCTGGAGTACGGAACACCAGGGATGTTTTGAGAGAACCTGGAAGTGAGCCTATTTTGCGCAGGTCTACCAGAGCTAGATATCCTGTGGATAGGCTGAAATATGATGGATTTACAGCCATTCACTATGCCTATATGGTCAAAGTGATACAGGAACCAGAACCCACTTCTTTTGAGCAAGCCATGGGAAAAGAAAAATGGGAGAAAGCCATGGATGAAGAAATGGATGCCTTGGAAGCAAATGCTACATGGGAATTGGTGCCTTTGCCTAAAGACAAGAATGCAATTGGCTGTAAGTGGGTTTATAAGGTGAAGCACAATGCAGATGGTTCTATGAACAGATACAAGGCAAGATTAGTTGTCAAGGGGTATGCACAGACATATGGCATTGATTATGAAGAAACATTCGGTCCGGTTGTAAGGATGGCAACCGTAAGAGCAGTCATTGCTATGGCTGCATCAAAGGGATGGTCTTTACATTAGATGGATGTAAAGAATGCCTTCTTGCATGGTGATTTGCAAGAAGAGGTGTTTATGGAGCAGCCACCAAGTTATGTTCATGCTGTTCATCCTGAGTTTGTTTGCAGGTTGAAGAAAGCCTTGTATGGCTTGAAGCAAGCACCTAGAGCATGGTCTGACAAGATAGGATAGTATCTTGTTACTATTGGCTTTCAGATTTCCAAGGCAGATTTCTCACTTTATGTGAGAAAAACAGAGAAAGGTATTATGCTGCTTGTCATTTATGTTGATGATTTTATCATCACAGGTGATAGTGATGAAGATATCCTTCATGTGAAAATGCTATTGAAGCAGAAGTTTGAGATGAAGGATTTGGGAGAGCTGCGTTATTTCTTGGGCATTGAGGTGATTAGATCACCAAGTGGGATACAGCTCTTGTAGAGGCAGTATGGATTGGACATGCTGTCCAAATATGGGATGACAGGCTGTAAGCCTATTTCAGTTCCTTTGGAGCAAAATGTGAAGGTGAGCACAGATGCAGGTGAGCTTCTGGAAGACCCTACTACGTACAGATGCATAGTAGGAAGTTTGATTTATATGACTATTACCAGGCCAGATTTGAGCTATGCTGTTGGATTGGTAAGTCAGTTTATGCAGGCTCCAAGGAAACCGCATTTGGATGCAGCTAGACGCATACTCAGGTATGTGAAGTCCACATTGCAGTATGGACTATTTTATGAGGTTGGGGTTCAGATACAGTTGCATGGATACACTGATGCTAATTGGGCTGGTAGTATTTTAGATAGACGATCTACCAGTGGATATGTGTTCTCTTTTAGGAGTGCTGCAGTCACTTGGAGCAACAAGAAATAGCCTACAGTTGCCTTGTCGAGCACAGAGGCTGAGTACAGGGGTGCAGCAATGGCTGCATGTGAGGTAGCTTGGTTGCATAAGCTACTTTATGATATGCATCAGTATACAGATGGGCCAATTGTCATTTATTGTGACAACATGAGCAGTATACACTTGGCAAATAACCCAGTCTATCATGCTAGAACAAAGCACATTGAGGTGCATTATCACTATGTGCGGGAGAAGGTTTTACTAGGTCTTATTGATCTAGTCTATGTCAGCACAGAGGATCAGGTAGTTGATATATTCACGAAGGCATTGGGCGCAGAGAAGCTGCACAAGTTCAGAGACCTGCTTGGTGTGCAGGAATTGGGATTGAGCTCGAGGGGGAGTGTTGAGATATCGAGCTCCACTCGTGATATGCCAGGGTGACCGTTGTGCATTTATGTCACCGACTTGTTAGAGCTACAGATGCGGTTGGTACACCGCCCATGAATAATAGCTGGATGACAGCTATCCTTATCTACTCTAGTTCCTGGCTCAGTTAGTATGCCACCTTAGTTAGCTGAGTTTTGTTTGAGACCCACATATAGGGTTCTTCTATTTCTTTGTACTAGAGTTCTTTTGGCTTTCACAACTAAGAAGAGGAAAACTGTTTTCAGCTTCCACCTTTGTGTGTATTCCCCCATTGTGTATGTGAGAAAGCCGCAAGTGAGACTCCTTCCCTCTCTCCCACTATCTTCACACCTCTATGGTCTCAAAATGCCAACTAACCATCAAAAGAGATTTAATATTTTAATAATGCATGTAATGGACATGTATTGTTTCTTATAGAGAAAAATAGCCATTCAACATGTATCGTGCTATTTAAAATGGCATTGAGATGCAAATGCAAACGCTTAGTTCGAGGTGGATAGCAAGAGCTAAGATATTAAAGTATTAAAGTAGAAATTACAAAGCAGAACATCAAGAGGGAAGATATTGTAGAAGCAACGTACAATCTACAAAGCCCATGTCATCACATTGTTTTCTATTATGGAATAATCTCAAAACATCATGAAATAAGAAATAAGGAAGTGGGAAAATATTAGATTCCAATATTATAACAACAAAGCCCATGTCATCACATTGTTGTCTATTATGGAATAATCTCAAAACATCATGAAATAAGAAATAAGGAAGTGGAAAAATATTAGATTCCAATATTATAACAACAAGAAGTATTCATTTTAAAGAGAATGCCCTCAAACCCTTGCCTCATCGGTGCTACAATGTAAGCGCATGTTGATTGAAGCTTTACATGCACCATGAAGATGATGACAACAAGAAGTATTGGTTTTGAAAAGAAATGCCCTCAAAGACAAGCCTCATTGGGGCTAGAATGCAAACCCCTGTAGGCTTTACATGTAACATGAAGATGGTAAATAAATGAAAGCTAGAGAGGTCCCCCTATTGGGGGAAAAACAAAACTTACCTCCAATCACTTAAGGATGCAAACTAAATGATCTCTATAAGTTGCTTGCTTTCTCTTTTTAATCCATGTATGATTCATGTTAGATTGATTGCTCCTATCTTTTTTTAATAATCCACATATGGTTGCTCTATGAAGAGAAAAGCCAAATATAGACATCTCAATTCAACTAATATTTTTAAAACCTCATTTAGTTGGAGAAAGGTGAGAGAGTAATGATCGTTTTTTTTAAATTCCACATATGGATGTTGTAAGGTTGATTGCTCATACTAGCCCTCTTTATTCAAATCCACATATGATTGTCGACATAGGGAAGTATCAAAAGTGTGTGTGTGTGTGTGTGTGTGCGTGTGTGTGTGTGTGTTTGCACATGTGCATGTGCGTGTGCATGTGCATGTGCATGTGCATGTGCGTGTGCATGTGTGTGTGTGTGCACACGCATGCATGTGTGCGTGTGTGTGCATGCAAGCACACGTGCACGTTCATTTGTGTGTGCGTGTGTGTGCATGCGAGCACACACACACACATGCACACATGCTCGTGCATGTGTGCATGCACACATTAGGGGTAAGTCAAGTGATAGGACGAACTTGAGTTTAAAAACTACTTCTCATGCCATCATGACTCTTAAGCCATCGTTTCGGTGATAAGGCAAGTGATATGACAAACTTGACCTTAAAAACTACTTCTTAGGCCATCATGACTCTTAAAGATCATTTCATAGATTGGTTCCAAGCTATTATGTATTTTCTCAATATATTCAACACTATAGGTTGGGAAGGACTTGTGAAGATTATCTGATCACACTTTTTATAAAATGAATGTGAGCACTAAAAATTTGAATAGTGACTAGAAGCTCTAAAGCTAATTGTTTCAAACTCTCTCATATCCTTAAGAAAGGATAGAAAAACACAACTTAAAAAGACATCATAACCCAACAAAACTCTTGGTAATGCTTATCATATAAATTATAATTTTAGTTCTAAGTAGTATCACTCATTAAGAATATTGTGTCCCTAAGCTTTACACGACTTATCATCTCAATTAAGCTAGTGCAATAAAATAAGAAGGGGCGCAAGTACTGTGTATCGAATGGCAATCGTTTCTCGGCACAATCTTGACTAGTGTAGAGGGTGTTCAAGCTTATCCCTCCTATCATTGGGATAGCACATTTTTAGTTATAGTGACAAAAAAGGAAATAACATCAACATGGCTATCAGGGCTATTAATTTCATTATGACTTGCTCATATTGTTGAGGTCTAGGATGAAACATAAATTTGTAATAAAGGTCATACCAAGCAACCTTTATAGATTCTAAAGTATTGCAAATGTTGACATGGTACATAAGGGTGAGGGAGGAGCTCCAATGCATTTACACAATGAGGTGATTGCATACATTATGGGGGAGGACCGCCAATGCATTTGCACAATGGCATGGTTGCATACATTATGGCATCCACCCTTTGTATATTCCATATAGTAACAAAGATAAAAATAGCACATCAAAGTATGGGGGATCCATCAATGAATTTCCACTACATTCAATAGTGTTGTGTAACAAGCCATCATAATGACAAGAATCTGAATGAAAGGATTTCAAAAGATGCCTTGCATAGACAAAGTATTACCACTTGAAAAGGTGATGTGAGTTCATGCCTTCATCAAAGGGTGAGGCCAAGACATATAGCATTATCCTATGAGAGAAGATGATTGTAAAATACATAAGGGAGATGGATGGTGGTAGGGAAAGAAGAGCTAGCGGTGGCAATCGAGAAGATATTACAAATGGTGAGAGGAAGAGGAAGAAAGCTTGTGAGAGCATAATAAGAGACTTCAAAGAGAAAGGCTAAGCCATCATCATCATGAGAGGAAATGAGCTGGGAAGAAGGGGATAGAGAGTTTATGGACTTGAGTCAAGGGTTGAGGACCTAAAGAGAGGGTTTAATTGTGTATTTGTTATGTTTTATCTTTGTAGGATACACAATCTTTGTTATGTTTTATCTTTGTTGGTTACACAATCATGACGGTCCAACTAGTCTGCTTATGAATGTGCACTTATGGGTTTGGGGTTGCTCACATTATTGCACTTGCACAACACTTGCCATTCACTAATTGAGGACTTGCATAGTTCTCCTATTTTTTGAAGGGAGTTAGCAAAAGCAAAGTATTTGTTCTTATCTATATGTGCACTATGGCCCAAGTGTTGTGTGTGATTATCTAAGTTGAGTATGCATAAGAGAGTGATAGATGGTAGGGTATCGAAGGATGTGGTAAGGAGTTGCAACATTAATGTGAGAGGGCATGTGGGAGCTACACTTAAGATGTACCTTGAATGTGTGATTGATGTTTGTTGTTCACTAACCATGTGCCTTGGGGTAGTACTCACAACAACATTTTTCTAGAAGGGGTGCTCATGGATTGTTATTTCTTAGTTTTAATGCCATTGTTTTAGCGGGTGCTGATCCAAGTTGCACTCTAATTAATTGTACCTACTAGCTTATATGTATCTTGTTGGATGTTGCTAACACCAAATCCTCCTTCAGCTTTGAGTCTTGTACAAAAAGACCACCTGACTTTAGATATCCTTCTCCTAGGGTCACTACCTCCCCACAAGAAAGATCTGCATAATCTGATAAACTTTTTAGTCCAATTTGAGAAGGGCACCAGTAAGACAAGTAAAAAATAGAGATACGATAAATACAATGATTTAACACCACTTTTCATCTTGCAAGATAGGCCTACAACCCTCTCCATCTATCCAGCTTGTTTCTAAATTTGTTTAGAAATCAGTCCCACCTTGCTTTCATACTGACTTTGAATCCCATAGGTATACCTAGGAGTCTAAAATTTGTCCTTGTGGGATCTGGGTACACCCTTTTGCTTTTAATAGCTCTTGGTCTTTTCCTAAAAGTACAACATACCCCATTTTTGCATGATTAACCTTTGACCCAAAGGTAAAATAAAAGATGTCAACACATTTTAAGGCATTCTCAATGTGTTGAGGTGTATTATTGATCGTGAGGTTGGTATCATCTGCAAACTATGACTCACCAAGTGTTTCCCAGATAGCAATTCAATTCATTTTAGAGCATCTTTGTCTACTAGATCCTGAATTAACCAGCCCAAGGCATCTATAGCAATTGCATACAACATAGGGGCAAGAGAACAACCCTATCTAATAAAATGTTTTAACAAAAAAGCTTCAGGCATTTCTCCATTAATACAGTTCTTGGCAAAAGCATTTGTAAAAGGCAATTCCATAAAGGATGTGAACCTTGGTCCAATGCCCAAGTCGTGGATAGATTGCACCAGGAAATCCCAATTTAATCTATAAGAAAGCCTTATCAAAATCAATCTTGATAGAACAAATATCATGCTCTATCTCATCAGTAGAAGCACATCCCTCCCATAAGTTAAGAATTTCATCCAAGAGGTGCCTACCCTTTATAAATCCTTTCTTCTCTTGTAGAATCCATTTGTGCATTTTAATTTTTGTTCTTTAATCTTAGTGCCAATGCTTTTGCAAATATCTTGTACTATAATTAAGCATTGTCAAGGGCCTCCAATTTTTTAACTCTATCCTCTCACCCTCTCTTGGAATTAGCTTGATCACTCCTCCATTTAGATGGCCTGATAAGCTACATACCACAATACTCTCCTACCAAAGCTTGAGCAGGCAAGGACCAACACTATCCCAAGAAGCTTTATAAAAGTCCACAAGTAGTTTGTCTTCACTAGGAGTTTTTCCATCTACCATGGCAAAAGTAGCCTGTTTGACCTCTTGAAGTGTGAAATACAAGTCAAGTTGCATTTGATCAAGATTTGAGACCATTTTATTTCCTGATTGCTGACATTTTTGGCATGCTTCTTGTATCTCACCATCCAGATTATCAATAGGGCTCAACATCTTTTGACAATGGTGAAGGATAAAATCCATGTTTTTTTCATTAGATGAGACAAAGGACACATCTGATCTTTCCTGAGAAGAGAAATATATTCTTGAGACATTTTCTTCCTAATTAATCTAAAATTATCCCTTGAGGGCCTGTCTATCCTTCCAACCCACTATTCTCTAAAGTAAAACTTGGCATTTTTTGCCTGGTCTATTCCTAAAAATGAATTTCCTTTCTCTTACCAAGTAACAGTTTTTGGGCCTGAATATTTGCAAACCTTGCTTTCCTTTCTAGCTCCTCTAACTCTTCATTTAATTTATCCAGTATTCGAGCTCTAATGATTACCCTATTTCCTTGCTGCTTTGAGAACTCGCTCAGTGTCAGAGATAGCTTCAAGCCAACATTGTGAACAAGTTTCATCCGAATAGAAAGTGTATTGCAAATGGTGACAATCTCTTGCTATACCAATTGGGAGAGAGGGATCATCCTTAAACCATGAGCTACCCTTTTTGCCAAAACTACCATCAATCCAAGCAAAAACCAATTTTTGGTCTAATAGAGTCAGAGAAGAGAAAATTTTGCTCCTTATTTCAACAAAATGGTCTAAAATTTTATGGGAGATATAGAGCCTTTCAAGTCTAGATTCCCTTCTTAGATCTCCAACTTGCCTGTTACACCATGTGAAGTTGCAAGCTTCCCCAATGTCAATCATTTGTAAGCTCTCTTTGAGTTCTTCCCAAATCTTAAGTTCAAAGCCCCTCAACACTGAACCTCTCTATCCTCAACAAGTTCAACCATATTGAATTCTCCTAACATTCTACAATTACTTTCTATCTCTTGAAGTGACTCCTAGGTTAATTTTCTAGCTAGAACTCTTGTTGGAGCCACAGATTGAAGCCACAGTAAGAGAGACATTTTTTATCCTACACTCTTTTGATATCCATATTTGATTTGCATCCTATTTAAAATTGGAGTTCCCTTCTTGGTAGTGAGAGAAAACCCAAATCAGTACCACCCCTACCTTCCTCATGAGAAATTGACTACTTCACAAAGTGGGCAGAAGCCAAGGCTACTAGGAATGCTGATGCGAGACCAGCCACCAAGTTTGATAGAGAGAATTATCCTTTAACTGGGTGCTTAACTCCTGACTCCTTGAAGGGTCAGTCAAACCACACACATTTAGTGTGAGAAAGGTGATCCCATTCTTTCTTTTCCCCCTTTTTAGCCTTGGGGGTGGGGCACCCTAGCCTTGAATTATGGCCTGATGTTTTACTTTACAATGTATAATCCTTCTAAATAATTGGCGATTGCCTAGGAAGTTCTTCTTTAAAGTCACCAGCATCAATTTCACTCATACTAGCATCCAATTGATTTACCTCGTTCTTTAATTCCTTATACCAACCCAAATTCACCTCATCTTCTTCCATCTCATTATCTTGTATCCATCTTTATGTTTCCTAATATATCAAGGCATCATAAGCATTATTTATCACAAGAGGAGATGCATTAGCTGTCATGAGTGGAATTGCATTATTTACCTACTACAAAGTCTGAACTTTTTTGGGTTTGGAAAATTACTCTAGGGGGTCATTCATAAACATGTAACATAGAACATTAGTGCAGTGAGGGCTATTTTTTAAATGGTGGGACCTACATGCCATTTATGTGCATGAGGGGATTATAAAATAGCAACTTAATGTAATTTGTGTATGTAGATTCATAAAGGAGTATCACAATTTTAAGTTTTAAAATGTAAAAACGTATAGGGGTTTATCCAATTACATGCAAAAATGTAAAAATGCAAGAATATGCTAATTTCTAACCCATGCTGCTTGCACATGCTTTATGGATTTATGAAGAGTGACCCCTTGAGTGAAATTAAAAGGTAGAGTATGTTAAAGTTTGGCTATTTTTTCTGCCAAAATAGATAGTGTCTTACCGCTCCCTATTATGGGAAACCTTGATTTAAATTTGGTGCAACAAATTGGCCAAACATCAAGAATTGCAGAACATATGGTCAAAACTACCCAATAAGAATATTGCAAGAATGTGCATGAATGTTTACAATAATGAGATCTACATAGCTTTGCATGCATAAGTTCATCCCAAATTTTGTTGATTTAATGGCTAAAAAACCCCTCAAATATTTTCTCACAATTAGTTAACCCCTCTACACACACCTTTGAGCCATTTCACATCTAATATACAGATGTTGGATTCTCAAAAGCTCAATTTCATGATAGCTTGTGTAAATTCAATGTAATCCAACTACTTTTTGACTGTTTGGTATCCCTTGCACTAGCTCGACTCTCTTGGGAAAACTCTTCCATGACTCCATGATCCCTCCACATTAGGGACTTGATATGTTCATAGTCTCATCTTCTCGAGATGAGATACCAAATAAAATGTACATAGATAAAAGTTTTTGGAGAAATTGATGGATATCTATTAGATCTTGAAGTTGAGTGCTAAAAATTGGTTCATAGGCCCCTCTAGAGTGCTTCACCAACCATTAGATACAAAGCTATGACATGTAGATTCATTATTCATAGGCCCCTCTAGAGTTCTTCACTAACTACTAGCTGCATAAGATATGACATGTAAGAGAAGGATCCTTCAAATGCATGGATTCTAGAGAGGGTGGCCCTATCTCACTAAGAGAAACACCTTCTTAATTAGAGATTATAGTATTGATACCATCCTTAGGAAGCTTTTGGAAATTATATTAAAAAAAGATACAAAAAATGACAAAGACATAGTAGTGTGGGCATCGTCCAATTAAGGATTCCCATGGTAATTAGAAAAGTTCCTATTTCCTTCTACTCTTCTCTATACTAGACTAAAACATCCACCCAACTAGATGCAATCCAATATAGAATTTGGGATCACTATTGAGCTTGTCCATAAGAAAGATGAGGACACAATGGATGCCCCATTACTGACATAGGAACATAAGATTGCACCTCTTGCTTTTCTAAAAGGAAAGTACCAAGGTGATAATAGCATTACTCCTGCTTTTTCTTTACTTCATGCGATTTGATAGGGGCTACCATAACTTTAGTTTTGCAAGAGAGATTTTCTCCCCTTGTCTCTCAAAGGGACTCATTCATCTCATTCCCAAAGGGGGAGATGAGACTCTCATTTCCTAGTAGAAATCTATCACTCTTCTTAAAAGTTCCCACAAGATAGGATCACACAATAGAACTCTATACTAATAACCATGATTAGCTCTAAGTTCAATCAAGGAATAAAACCTAGAATGTCGTTGAAAGTTGGAAATACATAACATTGCAGAGCTGGTTGCTTTTTTGAGCATATGAAATATTACCTCAGTAGGATGTTTGCTAAATACAAGTCATTGCTTCTTGAATTGGAACTGGCTCAAAGTCTTTGTGGTAATCCAATAGATTAGTCATTAAGCCCCACTAATTTTTCTTGGTGGTTTGCTCTTTGATGTTGGCTCTACCATTAACTCTGCCCAATTTTTGTCTTTGTTTCTTTTGCCTTTAATTGAGTTCCTCTAGGTATCTAGGTACACATTTTTTCAAACGCTCTCCAACAAAGGTCTAAATAAATCAAATCATATTTGCTAGTATGGCCTTGTTGGTTGCATACCCTTATTGTAGTATCCATACTCTATTAAAAAATAATGCAATGCAGTCTGAGTTGTTTTGGTCTTCACCATGAGAATGTATTTTTGTTGCAAGATGGCTAAGCTTTGTGTTGCTCAAGGTCCTTAAATAATCCAACTAGTCAAATAGCATCATACCAACCTAGTAACATTAATTTTGGAGTTAACAAGACTATCCTTTATCTTCATAGGTATTTTCTTTTTATGAATCATGGTCTTCATATTTTATGGTAGGATATGGAGCATGCCAACTAAACAATTCTTTCAAGAATAAAATTGGGTAATATCAACATCTCTCAAAACCCTCAAGCTCTTAGGAGTCCACGGAATCTGAGATCAATCCTTCCCTCAACTAGAAGGAGGCATGATTGAATTATGGTAGTGACTGACAAGTTCTCAAAAATGGCCATCTTCAATGCCACCACTAATAAAACATGTTCATTCTACCAAGAAGCCAAGCCTTCCTTTTCCAAAGTGGGGGTACATTTTGGGGCGATGTCATCCATTTTTAGTGATGGAAACTACATTTTTTGTCAATATTTGGACAAATTTATGGAAAGATATGGACATAAATCTTAATGTCTCAATAATTTTATGGCATGGCATCTTCAAATGGATGGCCATAGTGAAGTTGTGAATTATATTTTGGTTCAAATGGTTGAATTCTATGTGTTGAATAGTTCTAATCTTTGGGATGTTTTTTTGTATTACATTTAGCATTTATACAATAAGTTCCACACTCTGAGCACACTCTTATGTAGACAAGAGCCATTTTGAGAGCTGCTATAACTATGCACTACACCTTCCTTTAGATGTTTTAATGCAAGCTGCCACTTTCAGGGATATGTCTTCCAAGGCTGATCAAGATATCCCAAAAATAGATATATTGTCCAAAACTAGTAAGTTCATAGCACTTTGGAGTAGACACAAGCATAGTATAAATACAAAGCCAACAAGCATAGGCAAAGTGTTTAGTGTAAAGGTAATATGATTTATTTTCATCTTGCTAAAGGAAATCCAAAGGATTCATATAATGCCAAGCTCAACCCTTGAGATATCGTTCTTTCAAGATCCTCAAACATATCTCTAAGAATGTTTATCTCTTGGATCTCCCATCAGATCTTTTCTTCCATCCCATTTTCAATGCTAAGTTTCTCCATCCTTACTATTCCTTTTTAATTTAAATGTCAAGTTTCTAAATCTTTATCATCCCCCTCTTCTTTTAACTGATCTCAATCCAATTTAGCCTTCGTTAACCCTAGATATTATTATTAGCTTTTAGCTCCACTTTTCAAAGATATTTTTCTATGGACTATAAGGATAGGACCACTAAATAGGGCAAGAAAGGGGGTGTCCTTATAGGGTCCTCCCCAAATGTTGGTAGAGCTTCAATAGAACATTTAAAATATCAAATTTATCAACCAAACCATCAAAACTTTGGCACAATGGGGATTTGGTACCCCACTATACCACATATAAGTTGGCAAAAGGAGTTTATAAAAAATTAAAAACATTACTCCAAGAAATTACTCTAGTACTTCAAGGCTTTTCTTAATTTACCTTACAATGTTTTCTCAACTATTGCAAAATGTAACAAAAAAAAATCCCGTAAAGGGGCATCTGTACCAAAATTCCCTCAAAGGGATATCAAGATTTACTGCTCCAAGGAATGAAATTGGAATATGGACAACCTTTTTTGTTCTAAATTGATACCAAAATCAAAACAAAAAGCATATAACCCCCAAAAACAATCTCCTTTCATAAAACATGAGTATTAAAAAGCATTAACTTATAAAACTTGCAAGAATGTAATTGTGTTATGCCTCATATGTCCTTTGATAAAACATGAGTATTAAAAAGCATCAACTTACAAAACTTGCAAGAATGTAATTGTATTATGCCTTGTATCTCAAAAGTAGATGCATCACAAACCATAATAGTATGCAACAAGAGGTTTCCATTACAAAAGTTAGCATACCTTGTTTTTTTCAAGATTACCTAGGAAAAGAAGCATACATAAAAAAAAATGCACAAACATACAAGATAGTAAGTACTAAAGATACTTACAAAATACAATGGATCCCATTTACCGAATGCCAATCATCATTATTGCTGTGATTATGATTTACAAATGTATGAATAATTCTCCAATCCTAAACATGTGTAAAGGGTGAAGCTCATTGTGACTCAAGTGATTGGACCTCAAATTTCTCCTCTTACCTTTAAGGTAATGAATTAATCATACAACCCAACTACACTTCTTGTACTAACAATAAAAACCCTGCCTATAAATGCTTTCAAGAACATGAGCTTTACTTAAGAAAGAAACATTGCAATTCTCACCTTTACATAGACTAACGAGGTATCTTTAACAATGACCTGCGGTTGCAATAAATGGCATAAATCACCATGAATTTTTCCTTTAGGAAAAATACTAAGAACGTTGATCATTCTCAAAGATAATTGGTTGGTTGATATGAAATAAATTATTGCGATGGTGCTTACTAATAGAAATTTGATATCCTTGGACCTTTTAGAGGTAGAGTTATTGTTGGTATTTGGAACCAAAAATGGAGTCAGGCTATATGCTAACAATTGACCTTCAATACCTAAGAATAAATTTTTGATCTAAAAACTCCAAAATCTATGAGCTACACCCTTCACATATGTTTGGTATGGGAGCATCATAAATATTTTGTCTCCACCTTTATCGATAGGACACCTATAGGAGAAGAGGATGAGAGGAGAACTGAAAGCATGCCACTAACCACCCAGCCATGCTACCACATAGGCACTCTAGGCTAATCTTAGACACCACATGCTAATTCAAGCAATCTAGCCATACATAGTTAATCCCCTATGCACCACACGTGTGCCACCATGTAACTTCAAGCATGAATAAACAATCCTAACTACCATAGTGACTCTCATGGACCCCCAAATAATGAGCACACTACTATGTCTATGATCAATCTTGCTCTCTACCACAATTCCTAGAATTACCATTATCATAAATTTACCCATTTTTCTTCCTCAAAAACAAATTCTAGAAAGCATGTCCAAAGTGTTCCCAAGTAAGAGGGAGGTTTGATAAGGTCTACCAATACCTTAATGTCAACAACATTGTCATCAGCACCAAGAACCTTTTTTAGTCTACTTACATGGAAAACTAGATGCACTTGACTATCTTTGGGTAGTGCTAACTTGTAAGCAACACTTCTAACTTTTTAGTATTATGTATGGACCACAATACCTCAGACATAGTTTGGAATTACACTAGCCTTTAAGAATTCAGAATGCTCTAAATTTTATGCCCTTCTTTGAAGGCCACCTGATGACGGTTCTTGTCAGCATAATGTCTAGCATGGCCGTCTAACATAATCATTGTATTTTTCCGATGACTCATTGAGGTCCTAAAGAAAGTCTCTTAATTTACCTAGTTTCTCCTTGTGAAGACATTGGCCATGGGGGCTCAAAGTTGGAGACTGCCCATCAACATAAACTAACTACTCCTGGTAGCTAAATGCTTTGAACTATTATACATAAACTCCAATAGAAGAAGCTACTCTTCCCAATTGATTTGCTTCTTAGTCACATACATATGAAGCATATCTTCTAGACTTGGTTGACTCTTTCAGTCTACCCATAACTTTGTGGATGGTTTGTAGTACTCATACTTAACTGAGTGTCCAATCGCTTGAACACTTCCCACCAAAAGTGCCTATTAAACTTTACATTTCTATCACTTGTAATACAGGTAAGCCATACAATTCTCAATGAAGATACGGGCCAACTCCAATGTTGTTTCTATAATCTTCATCGAAATAAACCAACACACTGTAGTCAACCAGTCCACAATTACACATACCAAATCATTGCCTCTATTCATTCCAAGTAATCCCAGGATAAAGTCCATCGAGATACTTTCCCACTTACTCAATGGACTCAAAAGGACACCTATTGTGAGACATCCAACCTTATAGCTCTAACCCTTATGACACTTCATAACATAATCTTGGATGTCCTTCTGAAACCTAGACCAATAAACCTACCTTTTAATCATGCATAGACCAAGATGATCGATGCTTGAATTATCATGATAGTCATAAAAAATTTGGTGCCGTATGTTTAACTCCACCAGTATACATACTTGAACTTTGTAGAAATAGTAACCATCTTCAAGGAAAATTTCTTCCACCACACCTTTCATCTCTTGTTAGCAAAGTGTTTGGAGACACAAGTTAAGGCGTACCACTTTCTGTGGACATGATCGTCTCATGATCAGGGCTGACATCAATAACTATCTCTAAGCTAGAGCGCAAGGGTGAGGGATCCCTCTCTTTTCATAGCATGCCATGTTGAGATATCGAGCTCCACTCGCGATATGCCAGGGTGATCGTTGTGCATTTATGTCACCGACTTGTTAGCTACAGATGCGGTTGGACACCGCCCATGAATAATAGCTGGATGACAACTATCCTTATCTACACTAGTTCTGGCTCAATTAGTATGCCACCTTAGTTAGTTGAGTTTGGTTTGAGACCCACATATAGGGTTCTTCTATTTCTTTGTACTAGAGTTCTTTTGGCTTTCACAACTAAGAAGAGGAAAACTGTTTTCAGCCTCCACCTTTGTGTGTATTCCCCCATTGTGCTTGTGAGAAAGCCTCAAGTGAGACTCCTTCCCTCTCTCCCACTATCTTCACATGGTATCAGAGCCTTGTTCGTGGTAAGGAGCTCAAGAAAGCAAACCAAGTTCGCAGTGTCCTGGTAAGAGGACTAGTGTTGCTTTCCTTTTTCGAGTTTGGGAGCAAATCTCTGCAGGTAGCACAGCCGGAAGTGCAAGAGTGCACTGTCTCAGATTGAGATGCCCTTCGCGGTGTGGCGAGAGGGCATTATATGCTGCGGGCAAGGGCAAAGCCCTTGGTGACTTCATTTTTCTGATTCGAGGTCATTTTGGGGCCCATTTTGGAGGCGGAAGTTCTCCGCAGGCACTCAGGAAGAGGCCCTGTTTTTGCTGTGCAACCACTGTTCTGTAGGTCGGTGCAAAGTTGCCACAGAAATTGCATCATATGCCTGTGCACAGAGATATTGGGAGTTGCAGAATCATCCTTATTACTTGTTGATGCAAAATCGTTACTAGGAAGTGACTGTGTGGTCAAAAACCACTTTCGTCAGGTTTGCAGATTTGCCCTTGTGAGGCAGAAGCTGTGTCTTTTGCAGTGACATAATATTTTGCAGTGTTCTGTAATGGCGTCTGATTGTCTTTCACAGATTGTCACTGAAAAGCTTGACAAGAACAACTTCCAAGCATGGAAGTTTAGAATGACGAATTTCCTTATGGGAAAAGGCTACTAGGAGTTCATTACAGGAAATGAAGAAGAACTAGTTCTTCCTAATGTTCCCAATCAATAGGAAATGCAGGCATTTAGAGGATGGCATGAGAGAGCCAGAAAAGTTATGTATTGGCTGTCTATCAGTATTTCAGATTCAATGATTGTGCATATTCAGGATGCAAGTACGCCAAAGGTGGCATGGGATACTTTGGCTAAAATGTACAGCACAAATACGCAGGCCAGGAAAATGCAGCTCAAGCAGGAGCTGCACAATACGCAGAGAGAAAATATGAGCATCAATGACTACCACATGAAGGTGAAGAAAATTGCGGATGCACTTGCTTCCATTGGGTCGCCAGTGGATGATGACGATTTAGTTTCTGTAACCTTGAATGGATTATGCACAGTTCCGGACATCCATTGCCGTCCGTGAAAAATTTCCTGATTTTGAGGAGTTGATTGCTCTTCTAATTTCTGAAGAGTAGAGAAATGGTGGTGCATCTTCTTCAGGAGGAACCTCAAAAGAAACTGTCTTCTACTCAAATGCTGGAAGGGGTAGAGGTAGAGGTAGAGGAGGCTGATCTGGAGGCCGTGGTAGAAATCAGAATATGCAACAAACTCAAGAAAACCAGTCCTATGCAGGAGGACATGGTAACTCTAGAGGCAAGGGGAGCCAAAGAGGTCGTGGTGGATGGCAGAGAGGCCAAAATGCAAACAGCAATGTTGAATGCTACTACTGTGGTAAAATGGGGCATATGGCTAAAGACTGCTACAAAAAGAAGAATGACATTATGAATGGAACATTGCAGCAAGGCAATTATGCATCCTCTAGTAGACAGGGTGATGACAGAAATGAACATTTGTTTATGGTACAGCATATGACAAATTCTGCAGAAGAAAGCAATGATGTGTGGTATGTTGACTCAGGTGCATCAAACCACATGACAGGTCATGCTGAATGGATGCAGGATGCAAGGAAAATGGAAAAACCAGGATTTGTGGAGACTGGTGATGATACTGCACATCCTATTGTGCAGATTGGCAAAATTCCTTTGTCTATGCAGTATGGGAAAAAGAAATACTTGTCTGATGTATTTCATGTCCCGAACATCACCAAGAACCTGGTTTCTGTTGGTCAAATGATTGAGCAGGGCTTGCAGGTCAGATTCAATCCTCATGGATGTTTTGTTGAGGATATGAAAAATAATGGTCGCTTGATAGCAAAAGGAAAGAAGAAAGGCAGGATGTTTACGCTGGATGCGGACATGCCTGAATTGAGTGCAGCAATGTTTGCACATGGGACCGGTGTAGTTGCAGATATTGATATCTGGCATAAACGCATTGGTCATGTTAATGTACAGCAACTTAAATCAATGCAGGCCCAAAATATTGTTGCAGGATTGCCTAAATTCAAGGTTGCAGAAATGCATAAGGTGTGTGAAGCCTGTCAATTTGGAAAACAGGAAAGGAAACCATTTCCTAAGCATGTTCAAGGGAGTAAAAAGCCATTGGAATTAATCCACTCTGATGTGTGGACTACTAAAGCTGCATCTATTAGAGGCTATCACTATTTTGTCACATTTATTAATGACTTCAGTAGAAAACTTTGGGTGTATTTTATGAAAAAGAAAAGTGAAGTGTTTGGGCACTTCAAAGCTTTTAAAGCTATGGTTGAAAAAGAAACAGGCCTGCAAATAAAATGCCTAAGGTCAGATGGAGGGGGAGAGTACCTCTCAAATGAGTTTGCAAGGTTCCTGCAGGAGCATGGCATAAAGTAGCAATATTCATGCAGTCATACCCCACAACAAAATGGAATTGCAGAAAGGAAAAACAGGCATATTGGAGAAGTATCTCGGGCCATGCTAAATGAAAAAGATCTACCAGATTATTATTGGGCTGAAGCAGTTGCTACAGTAGTTTATATAATGAACAGGACTCCCACTGCAGCAATACATGGCATGACGCCAGAGGAGATGTATACTGGTAGGAAACCAGACATTTCTCATTTGAAAATTTTTTGTTGCATTGCCTATGTTCATGTGCCAAATGAGTTGAGGTTCAAGTTGGATCCAAAGGCTGAGAAGTGCGTCTTTATTGGTTATTCTCTGCAGCAGAAAGGTTATAGATGCTATAACCTTTCTACACGTAAGTTCACAGGGAGCAGAGATGTTGTTTTTGATGAGATGAGCAGCTAGTATAAACCAGTAAATGTGATGATTGATGTAGATGCACAAAATGGTAATGCTGCACAAAATTCACAGCAGCAATCACAAAATATCAGTGGACCTGCAGTGTCCTCTAGCAGTGGTTCACATACTTCGCCATGGATAGGTAGATTGAGATCAGGAGAATCTCCTCAAAGCAATGCAGATAGTGGTACGCAGGTATCACGAAAAGGAAAAGAGAAGGTAGATCAGCCCATGTTTGATGTGAATGCAGGTCACTCTTATGTGGATGGTGAATCCAGTGGCTTAGAGCAGAGCATTGATGATGAGTTGGGTATTCCTTCTGTTGTTACACCTGGAGTAAGGAAGACCAGGGATGTTTTGAGAGCACCTAGAAGTGAGCCTATTTTGCGCAGGTCTACCAGGGTTAGGTATCCTGTGGATAGGCTGAATATGATGGATTTACAGCCATTCACTATGCCTATATGGTCAAAGTGATACAGGAACCAGAACCCAATTCTTTTGAGCAAGCCATGGGAAATGAAAAATGGGAGAAAGCCATGGATGAAGAAATGGATGCCTTGGATGCAAATGCTACATGGGAATTGGTGCCTTTGCCTAAAGACAAGAATGCAATTGGCTGTAAGTGGGTTTATAAGATCAAGCACAATAATGCAGATGGTTCTGTGAATAGATACAAGGCAAGATTAGTTGTCAAGGGGTATGCACAGACATATGGCATTGATTATGAAGAAACTTTCAACCCGGTTGCAAGGATGGCAACCGTAAGAGCAGCCATTGCTATGGCTGCATCAAAGGGATGGTCTTTACATCAGATGGATGTAAAGAATGCCTTCTTGCATGGTGATTTGCAAGAAGAGGTCTTTATGGAGCAGCCAGCAGGTTATGTTCATGCTATTCATCCTGAGTTTGTTTGCAGGTTGAAGAAAGCCTTGTATGGCTTGAAGCAAGCACCTAGAGCATGGTCTGACAAGATAGGACAGTATCTTGTCACTATTGGCTTTCAGATTTCCAAGGTAGATTTCTCACTCTATGTGAGAAAAACAGAGAAAGGGATTATGCTGCTTGTCATTTATGTTGATGATTTGATCATCACAGGTGATAGTGATGAAGATATCCTTCATGTGAAAATGCTATTGAGGCAGGAGTTTGAGATGAAGGATTTGGGAGAGCTGTGTTATTTCTTGGGCATTCAGGTGATTAGATCACCGAGTGGGATACAACTCTTGCAGAGGCAGTATGGACTGGACATGCTATCTAAATATGGGATGACAGGCTATAAGCCTATTTCAGTTCCTTTGGAGCAGAATGTGAAGCTGAGCGCAGATGCAGGTGAGCTTCTGGAAGACCCTACTATGTACAGACGCATAGTAGGAAGTTTGATTTACATGACTATTACCAAGCCAGATTTGAGCTATGCTATTGGGTTGGTAAGTCAGTTTATGCAGGCTCCAAGGAAACCACATTTGGATGCGGCTAGACGCATACTCAGGTATGTGAAGTCCACATTGCAGTATGGACTATTTTATGAGGCTGGGGTTCAGATACAGTTGCATGGATACAATGATGCTGATTGGGCTGGTAGTATTTCTGATAGACGATCTACCAGTGGATATGTGTTCTCTTTTGGGAGTGCTGCAGTCACTTGGAGCAGCAAGAAATAGCCTACAGTTGCCTTGTCGAGCACAGAGGCTGAGTACAGGGGTGCAGCAATGGCTGCATGTGAGGTAGCTTGGTTGCATAAGCTACTCTATGATATGCATCAGTCTACAGATGGGTCAGTTGTCATTTATTGTGACAACATGAGCAGTATACACTTGGCAACAAATAACCCAGTCTATCATGCTAGAACAAAGCACATTGAGGTGCATTATCACTATGTGCAGGAGAAGGTTTTACTAGGTCTTATTGATCTAGTTTATGTCAGCACAGAGGACCAGGTAGCTGACATATTCACAAAGGCATTGGGCGCAGAGAAGCTGTGAAAGTTCAGAGACCTGCTTGGTGTGCAGGAATTGGGATTGAGCTCGAGGGGGAGTGTTGAGATATCGAGCTCC
The DNA here is from genome assembly GCF_047967505.1 of Dipteris shenzhenensis. NCBI lineage: Eukaryota > Viridiplantae > Streptophyta > Polypodiopsida > Gleicheniales > Dipteridaceae > Dipteris > Dipteris shenzhenensis. Next base: position 20,312,261 of record NC_141617.1, on the reverse strand, counting down.
ACTCGCGATATGCCAGGGTGACCGTTGTGCATTTATGTCACCGACTTGTTAGCTACAGATGCGGTTGGTACACCGCCCACGAATAATAGCTGGATGACAGCTATCCTTATCTACACTAGTTCGTGGCTCAGTTAGTATGACACCTTAGTTAGTTGAGTTTGGTTTGAGACCCACGTATAGGGTTCTTCTATTTCTTTGTACTAGAGTTCTTTTGGCTTTCACAACTAAGAAGAGGAAAACTGTTTTCAGCCTCCACCTTTGTGTGTATTCCCCCATTGTGCTTGTGAGAAAGCCTCAAGTGAGACTCCTTCCCTCTCTCCCACTATCTTCACATGCCAAACCTCGGAATAATATGAATTGGTTTTGCACTGACTCTTTAATGATTTCAAGAAATCACTCTTTATTTGATAAAACTCAACTCATTAACCATGGGTGCATGACTCAATGTGTTAACAACCAGTCTTTACTCTCATGTAACTATGCGGGAACTAGCTAACTCTACTTGTAAGCCCCCCATATGAGGAGAAGGCATTGGAGTAGCTAGGTTATCCGATAGGTCCTGGTTTGGACACCAGATGGGGGCCATGTGTGGCCTGATGGCTAGACGGTTTCAGATAGAGTTGGCACACTGCCAACTAGGTTACATGCAAGTGCGGAAAGGCATCCCATGACTCACCGCACTGAGGGTAGACAGAGCATTTCTTGGGGTAGCCCACTCTCGGGTTGCAGGGCCCGTTTGGAGCCGCAGATGATCCCAAATGGCTCTAGGTACAAACGGTGTCCGTAGGTCAGTTGCTCTATTCTGTGCCACGGTTCTGACGTGTGGTCGGTGGCCTATTTCAAGTGTGGGAAGGCATCCCATGACTGACCGCACTGAGGGTAGATGGAGCATTTCCCGGGGCAGCCCACTCTCGGGTTGTGGGGCCCGTTTGGAGCCCCAGATGATCTCGGATGGCTCTAGACCAAATGAAATCCGTAGGTCAATTGCTCTATTCTATGCCACAGTTCTAATGTGTGGTTAGTGGCCTATTTCGTGACCGACCTCCAATTGATCATTTTGGGTTGACTGGGTCGGTCTCCCAATTGGGTCTTACCGACTATGACTGGTGGCTATATAAGAGCAAGCCCGTGAAGCCCATAATCATCACTAGCTACAACAACCCTGATTCCTTAGCATCCAGCCTCCGTCCTCTACTGTTTCTAGCACGCCATCAAAGCTTCTCACACAGGAGCGCATGGCTGGGAGGCAGTGCCATCTATTGTATTAGTTTTACAGTAATCAAATTTTTTATTCTCCATACTATCTACTTTTATCTCTTGCATACGAGATCCTGTTATTTGTTGAGCACAGACGTTGTATTGTTTTCTTACATTGGAGGAAGATTTGGTAGTGTGTTTCTATTTGCGAGTAGATTGTGAGAGATGGCCCAGCCCGCAAGACTAGAACATTAAGTTCAAGATTTTTAAGAGTCTGAAATGGCAAAGAAGTTCATCACCAGGGTGAAGAATCTGTGCGACTAGATGACTGCGATTGGCATCACCATCACCAGCGAGAATCTAGCACGAAGGTGCATACGGATTCTCCCACCAAAGTACGACGGTCTTGTTATGACGCTAAATACGGAGAACAGAAATCCACCCCTCAACTTTGAGGATTTCAGTGCGATGCTTTTGGAGGAGGAGATGCATCAAAAGACGAGGACTGGAGAAGATTCGGCTTTCTCGGCTGGATCAAAGAAAGGTAAGGATAAGGACTCTAGTAACAATGATAAAAAGAGAAAGAAGAAGATCAAGTGCTTCTATTGCAACAAGGCAGGGCACAAGCAGAATGAGTGCCGAAAGAAGATTGCAGATGAGAAGAACGGAGTAAAGAAAGATTCCAGCAACAGCGCGCAGGCAGCACCAATAGAGCTGTTCGTCGCAATTGAGGAGATTTGTACGGAGGTAGTTCATGGACCTGCGGAAGAACCGTGGATCACTGACAGTGGTGCATCGTGCCACATGACCAGTCGGAAGGATTGGTATACCTCTCTACAACCGGTAGGAAATGACATCCTGGTAGCAGTCGGCAATGATGCAAAATGTCCAGCAAAAGGAAAAGGTACGATTGCTCTCAAGTCAGATGGAGTTGTAAAATAGTTGTCCAATGTTCTTTATGTGCCAGATATCAAGAGGAACTTGTTGTCCATTTCTACGACGGTCTTGTTATGACGCTAAATACGGAGAACAGAAATCCGCCCCTCAACTTTGAGGATTTCAGTGCGATGCTTTTGGAGGAGGAGATGCATCAAAAGACGAGGACTGGAGAAGATTCGGCTTTCTCGGCTGGATCAAAGAAAGGTAAGGATAAGGACTCTAGTAACAATGATAAAAAGAGAAAGAAGAAGATCAAGTGCTTCTATTGCAACAAGGCAGGGCACAAGCAGAATGAGTGCCGAAAGAAGATTGCAGATGAGAAGAACAGAGTAAAGAAAGAGTCCAGCAATAGCGTGCAGGCAGTACCAGTAGAGCTATTCATAGTAATTGAGGAGATTTGCACGGAGGCAGTTCATGTACCTGCAGATGAACCTTGGATTATTGATAGTGGTGCATCGCGCCACATGACCAGTCGTAAGGATTGGTATACCTCTCTACATCCGGTAGGGAATGACATCCTGGTAGCAGTCGGCAATGATGCAAAATGTCCAGCAAAAGGAAAAGGTACGATTGCTCTCAAGTCAGATGGAGTTGTAAAATAGTTGTCCAATGTTCTTTATGTGCCAGATATCAAGAGGAACTTGTTGTCCATTTCTACGATTACGGATCGGGACCTCAAAGTTCACTTCGATAAGAATGGCACACAGATTTTGGATCTTCAAGGGAAGGTCATTGGTAATGGTACATGGCGCAACAACATCTACGAATCTCAGCTTTCAGTGCTCGAGCCGATGTGAGCAACACTAAGCTGTGGCATGAGAGGTTTGGTCATCTAAACCTTAGCTCTCTAAAGGAGATGCATAAAAGTGGAATGATTACAGACCTACCAAAAATTACAGATCTTCCCGATGTATGTGAAGCTTGCATGATGGGCAAGCAGCATCGGGAGCCCTTTCCTAAACAGGCCAGTAGGGCAAATGCTCCTCTAGAGCTCATTCACACAGACCTTTGCAGAAAGATGGAGATGGAAGCTTTGGGTTGTTCCTACTACTTCATGATGCTGATCGATGACTACAGTAGAAGGATATGGATATACTTCCTGAAGACTAAAGATGAGGCTTTTAGTAAGTTCAAAGAATGGCATGTAATGGTCGAGAAAGAAACAGGGAGGAAGGTGAAGAAGTTGAGATCAAACAGAGGTGGTGAGTTCATATCAAGTGAATTCAAAAGTTACTGCAAAAGTCATGGGATCAACAGGCAGAAACCCCTGGCACATACATCACAGCAAAATGGAGTAGTAGAGCGCAAGATGCGCATCATCTGCGAAATGGGCAGGAGTATGATGAAAGGGAAAGATTTGCCAAAGACTTTCTAGGCTGAAGCATGTAACACGGCAGTTTACATTCTGAATCGTGGCTACACAAAGGCTATGAATGGGATGACTCCATTGCAGGCCTTTTTTGGTAAGAAACCTTCAACTGCACATTTCAGAGTTTTTGGATGTGACTGTTTTGTGCATGTCCCTGATGCTAACAAGTCCAAATGGGAACCGAAGAGCCGGAAGTGTATTTTCTTGGGCTACAGTGAAGAGGCTAAGGGTTACCGTCTCTATAATCCTGTTACCAAGAAGGTAATAGTAAGTCACGATGTGGTCTTCTCAAAACAGCTGCATCAATTGGAGGAGGATGCTTCCTTCCCAGACAACAAGGACCAGGATATCCATCCAGTACAACCACCAACAGCAGAACGAACTCCCCCAATGGTGCCTGGGAGGATTCAAGATAAAGAAGAGGAAGAAGAGCCTATAGAACCACAACGGCAAAGGCCATTCCCGAAGTGGGTAAAGCAGCTTTTGGATGGTAGAGAACCTCCAGCCATTGAGGAGGAACCATCCGAACACCGTCAGTCCAAGAGATTAGACGAGCAAAGAAGGGCGCAGGAACACTTGGTCAACTACGCTTTGATGACAGAGGTGATCCATGCTCAAGAACCCAAGTGTCTTGAAGAGGCACAGGGTGATGATAGGTGGACGGAGGCTATGCAGTCGGAGTATGGCTCCATAATGAAGAACAACACTTGGGACCTTATGGATTGACCACCAAAATGCAAGATAATCGGCACCAAGTGGGTGTATAAGACCAAGTATAAGTCTGACGGCACGTTGGATAAGTAGAAGGCTCGGCTCATGGCAAAAGGATTTGCACAGGTACATGGTTTTGATTATCAGGATTCTTTTGCTCCCACAGCTCGACTAACCACAATTTGCAATGTTTTGGCTTTAGCAGCATAGGAAAGTGGGCCCGTGTTTTAGATGGATGTAAAATTTGCCTTTCTGAATGGAGATCTCAAGGAGGAGGTATACATGGAACAACCACCAGGTTTTGTGATCCCCGGTTCCCGGTTCAAAAGGTAAAGTCTATAAACTGGAGAAGGCACTTTACGGGCTGAAACAGGCCCCACAAGCGTGGTACCAGCGGATTGATGCCTACTTTCTGCAAAACGGGTTCAGGAGGAGCCCATTTGATGCAAATTTGTATATCTACAGAGAAGGAGGCAAGTGTATGATGGTGGTCCGTTATGTGGACGACCTTGTCATAACAGGAAACCATGAAGAAAAGATCTCGCAGACAAAGTAGTTGCTAGGAAGAGAGTTTGAAATGACAGACCTCGGACTGATGCATTTTTGTTTGGGGATTGAAGTTTGGCAAGAGCCAAAACAGATCTTCATCTCACATCTGAAGTATGCTGCAGAGATAGTGAAGGCATTTGGCATGGCTGAGTGCAACAAGACAGTTGGCACCCCTATGGAGTTGATGTGAAGCTCTCAAACGAGGATTCATCACCACTAGTGGACAAGCAAAGTACATAAGGCTTGTGGGCAGTTTGATTTACTTATGCAACACACGGTCGGACATCAGTTTTGTGACTGGTGTACTGAGTAGGTTTTCCAATAAGCCCCGGGAGTAAGCCCCGGGAGAACCATTGGAGGGTAGGGATGCAGGTGCTGAAATACATCAAAGGCACACTTGATTATGGCATCACCTATACCAAGGGCAACATCTTGACCAGATTCTGTGACTCGGATTGGGCAGGAGACATGGACAGCAGGAGATCAGTGACAGGTTACTGTTTCTCACTTGGATCTGGAGCTGTGTCATGGGTCACCAAGAAGAAACCTACAGTTCCTCTTTCTTCTACTAAGGCTAAGTACAAATTAGCATGTTTTGCTTCTTGTGAGGCAGTGTGGTTGAGGAGGATTTTAGGGGACATGGGTGCAGTGCAAGCCTACGCAGTTATCATGTGACAATTGGAGTTGCATGGCAATTGCAAAGAACCCTATGTTCCATGCTCGCACAAAACACATTGAGATTCAATATCACTTTGTACATGAGCTCATCATGGATGGAGAGGTTGACTTGGTGTATTGTCAGACTACAGAAAATGTTGCGGACATCTTCACGAAGGCTCTTGGAAGAGACTTGCGGGAGAGGCATCTTCATCGACTTGGCATTGGGCCGAAAAAGTAAGTTCACTTGCGGGTGGACATTGAGGGGGGGTGTTAGATATCAATGCTCCACTCTCGTGTAACTATGCGGGAACCAGCTAACTCTACTTGTAAGCCCCCCATATGAGGAGAAGGCATTTAAGTAGCTCGGTTATCCGGTAGGTCCTGGTTTGGACACCAGATGGGGGCCATGTGTGGCTTGATGGTTGGACGGCTTCAGATAGAGTTGGCACACTGCCAACTAGGCTACATGCAAGTGTGGGAAGGCATCCCATGACTGACCGCACTGAGCGTAGATGGAGCATTTCTCGGGGCAGCCCACTCTCGGGTTGCGGGGCCCGTTTGGAGCCCCAAATGATCCCGGACGGCAACCCTGATTCCTTAGCATCCAGCCTCCATCCTCTACTGTTTCCAGCACGCCATTGAAGCTTCTCACACAGGAGTGCACGGCTGGGAGGAAGTGCCATCTATTGTATCAGTTTTACAGTAATCAAATTTTTGATTCTCCATACTATCTGCTTTTCTCTCTTGCATACGAGATCCTGTTATTTGTTGAGCACAGACGTTGTATTGTTTTCTTACAGAAAGGTCCTTTTATGTCCCATTTAGGTTTGATAAGAGGCCACTTCACAAGGAGGGATCAGTGTGATGAAATCAAAATGGCATGGCTCCAGGAGTTGGCTCTAGTGGGATGAAATCAAAATGGCATGGCTCCAAGAGTTGGCACCAGTGGATAAACCTTGTGTTAGGTGGGATAAAAAAGGCACAGGAGATGAATCCCAAACATCCTTATGTGGCTATCTTGTTGGTAGAAGGTAAGATGCATTATAGGTGGAGGAGCTAGATAGGGTTAAGATGGCTTGGATATAGAGTGGTTGTTGTTTGCAGTCTTCTCTTCAAATTTCTTCTCTCTAGTCTATTCTTCTAGGCTATTAAGAAGTAGCATATGGTTGAGACAATTGATTAGGTGGAAGATATAAAAGGAAATGTAGTTTTTGAGTTTTGATACATTGCCAAAGTTTTTAAAAAGAAACTGGCCATTATTGATGGTTAATTGTGGAAAGTGAATCTTGAGTGGGAAGTCTATGTGAACAAAGTTCACATGGAGACAACCAATCTTTTGCCACATCGGGAGCTGAAACATTTTTGATAGGCTAAGTTCAAATCCTTTTCTCTATATCTCATAATGGACCAAGAATTTGTATGACTCTGAATAACATTCCACCCAAGATCTCTACCAAATCTTGTCCCATAAATAGGTCTATACATGCCTTCTTATTTACAATTCCCCATCGCGAACACCACAACACTTGAGGGTCACCAACGTTGGTTTTTCATAACCATGTGTGGCATCGATGGTCAAAAGAAGATAAAACTTTGTAGGAATCTACTAGATGATGGCATAAAGATTATGGCTAGGCTCTATTGCATTTGGAGTAGTGTAGCATATTGTTTTAGGCTGGATAACCCTTTCTTTACCGCACTGTGATGAGAAATAATTTTTGTTAGGGTAAGGTCAAATCCATGGCTCTCTCTCTCTCTCTCTCTCTCTCTCTCTCTCTCTCTCTCTCTCTCAGATTCCCATTGAAATAAAGAGTTTACATTGCAAGCACACCATGCTTATTGGTTTGGTCTTAAAAACACGAAGTACATATGCTTGCATGATTATTTTTTCTTATTATTGTATTGCGCTATGATATTCTCTCTCTCTCCCTCTCTCTCTCTCTCCCTCTCTCTCTCTCTCTCAGTCGCATGATCTGAGCATGATTTGAAGGTCAACCTTGGTAAAATTAAGGCCACAATCTTCAATACATCTCGGGTTAGGATGCAATGGGAGCAGTTTACTTTTGATGGGTCATTGGTCGAGATTAATTCATCGTATACCTACATGGGGGTTATCTTTTTCAAACCTATTTTCACCATGAGACCTGCAATGCAGGCTCACTTGAGTAGAGGATATGCCTCATTAGCTAGATTGGAGAGGTAGTGATTCCATTCACATTTTTAAGACCCTTGGACCAAATGCCTACTCTTTGACTCATTGGTGCAGATAGCAGGGATGTATGGGAGACCTTGTTGGGGGCCAGACCTCTCAAATACAGAGTGGGTTTGTGTGAAGCAACTACATGTTCTTAATATGGTATGATGAATGATTCATAGTAAGCTATCTATTCCACACCAGATCATTCAAGCTGAGTTTGGATCTTCACCATTGCAACTCGATGCAACATTTCATGTCATTACCTACTTATATTGAGTTAGGGCATACGAAGATCACACCTGTGGATGCAATAGATTACCATCGTTAGCATTGTCCTCTTCCTTGGCATTATTAGAGGCAAGTGACTAGAGATGTTGGTTTGCACACATAGTGATATGGTTTGAGCGACTAGGGTTACATAGGGATAGACTTCCTCCCTTCTACCCCACTCCGATAGCATGAGGTCAACTAGGTCATAGTACGTGAGTAAATTCTGTAGATGCACACATTCTAAACCTGGTTGGAACCAAATGAGCTCCCAGTGAAGATCAGCTTCTATATAGATCATTGCCTACATATCTCAGATGAGGGGTTTATTGACCCACCAAGATATACATGGATTCATTGACCCCATTCATTGAGGATCTCCATTGGGCATTTCATGTCTCTTCACATAGACTCCATATTGAGAGTGGTTGGGAAGAGGGTCTCCTCAGGTAGAGACACATATGCACTTTGTGTGGCCTACATGAGGTTGAGTTAGAGGAACACATTTCATCTTCAAATGCCCCATTTACTATGAGATCATAGGTCAATTTTATTCTCTATTCAGAGATAGCTCCGGATTCTTATCCCAAATTCTCTCTTTTTCCGATTAGAGGTGCCTGGCCATTTTCATCCATGAGGCAGTTAGGCATCATGAGTGACTACTTTGATCTCAGATATAGAAGTAGCATATCTTGGTAGACTCTTCTCAAAGCATGATCACAAAGTTCTTCCAGTTGGACCATATAGACTCCCCCCTATAGGCCCTAGCCATGGTTGGGACCCAGAGCCAGTGACATGGTGATACGCAAAGGGTTGCTGCACAGATTGCACTGGGGGACATTCCCTCCATGTTCAGACTGGGAGTGTGACCAAAAAGTGTGACTGTCGCCCTTTTTAGATATAGATTTTGACTAGGAGATAGCATAGGATTGCATCCACAAGAGCCAACAGCACTCCATATATAATTTCATGCTATCGCTCCCTCACTCTTGAAGAGGGGGGGACCACAGTGACCTTGAAGTGCACTTCACTTTACATTATGATGACAGTCTCTCGAGAGTCTCTCTAATGATGATGTTGATGATAATGTAGATGCAGGTCTAAATGACTACGGGAAGAAGAAAATGAGAAAGGTATTGATATACAATGAGATTGAAGTGTCTAGTGTGCTAAAAAGGTGGAGAAGCACCTTGGCAGTTTATCCCACAAATAACTTTGTGGTGGCAAGCTTCGGAGTACGTAAGAAATTTCATCGAGGATATATCTCCTCAGTTGTTGAATTTGTAGAGACAATCAATGGATTGGCATTCTGACTAAGTCACCATACTTGTACACATAACATATTGACACAGTGACATTGGAGGGGACATTAGAGGAGAAATGGGGTCTCAAAAGGGCCTTCAATTAGTGTTTCCTAATTTCAAGGGATTAGAGAGGGATTTGAGGTGTACCAATGAGAGTGCTAGAAGGTGTGGGGCAATGGTACATTGAGTTCGAGGGTGGGCAGGCCTGTAGAGAGCGCCTATTGGTTGTTCCCCTTACACTAGGGACCACCCAACCCCCCCTTAACCCATGTTTGACCCTCCTACTAGGTGTACCTCCCCCACATGAGCCCAAATCTTCCTTCAATGAGATGGTAGGCCCCTTATGGCGGACTTTTCTTCTCCCCTCCCTCTTTCTAGGGCCTTTTTTCCCCGCTGTTCTGGTCTAGCCTACCATTCCCTCCATTTTTGAATTGTGAGCTTGCCCTCCCTTGCATTTTCCCTCTTCCCCCTCTTTCTCTTCTCCCTCTTGCTCTGGCCTTCTTGTTGTAGCTCCTCTCTCTCTCTCTCTCTCTCTCTCTCTCTTCCATTTGTTGTGTAGCTCCCCCCCCACCTCTCTCTCTCTCTCTCTCTCTCTCTCTCTCTTCCATTTGCTGTGTACCTCCCCCCCCACCCCCCCCTCTCTCTCTCTCTCTCTCCCCCCCTCTCCCCTCTCTCTCTCTCCTATGCCTCTGCTGGTGCTATTCTATCCCTCTCATTCTCCCTCTTTTGTGCCTCTGTTGGAGCTACATTTCCCAGTGTAGGAGTCCCATCTTGCTATTACAACCTTTGCAAGCATGGTGAGGAGCAAGGCTACAAGACCATGCAATGCTGTGACCTTCTTGTGTCTTCCACAACGCCAAAAATGCATTGGATGAGTGGAGCCCTTGCACCTATAGCTTGAATGACTAAATAGTGATGAAAGGATTGACCAAAGGTCCACATAAGCTTCCCAAGAGCAAGAGAGGTGATATCTTGCATGAGTGGAAGGGGCACATCTTGAAGTTCAAGTTTGGGAAGAAAGGATGGCTTGCAAAAGTTCAACATGTCTAGGTGGGAAAAGATATGTAGCTTTCTCCATCGTTCAATCAATCTAGGACACCATCGCACTGTGAGCCTTTCTATCAATGTACCTTTTTCACCTATAAGTGTAATGAGTTGATTTGGAAATTTTTTGTTTGGTTTCTAAGAGCTCTCATTCATGGCAGATGTTTTCCCTTCAGACTTCGAGGAGTGGGAACCAATTGAGTCATTCATAGGCAAGCTCAGTGCAATTCATAAGGATTTAGGTAAGAAAATGCATGTAGGGGAGAAGTTGGCCTCCTTGCAAAAGAAGAATGTGTATCGGTATAATGCAACATACATCACTCCAATGATATCATCAAGCTATGGCCATCTGCAAACCATTGCACCACCACAACTTCAAGACATGGATTGTAGCATTGTGGACTCGAGGCATTGCAATCGTACAAGGACAAGATTGCAAAGGATGTGGGCATGGACATGAAGTTTACATTTGGAACCAAATGGGAAAGATTATCTTGGTTTATGCCTCGGCACATTTTTTCTTCTTTGTTTCAGAATATACATATGCATAGAACAAAAACTATGTGGCCCTACAAGCGTGTAGGTGAAAATGCTCTTGAAGATTTACTTGGGATGAATTGGGAAACCAGGTTAGGTTAACAAAAGGGTGACATGTTTCAATGTCATGCATGTAAAGACAATGATTTGTCACGCCAAATGTTGTATTTAGGTTTTCAATATAGGCGCTGGAAGAAAACAAATGGCCAATGGCTTCCCCTAGACTCTAACGATGAAGACAATACAGGGGTAAGTTTGTCTACTGATGTTGAAGAGGGAGATGTCAAGAATGTGAATGTCACATCGCTATGAACTCTAAGGGATGTGCAAGAACACCTATTGGTCATGGAGGACGGCATGTCAGAGTCCTTCAACTTTACCTTAAATGGTGGTAAGATCAATCTATGTGTGGAGAAGTGCATGCATAGTGCTAATTTTATTCCTCCTACAACTTTGAAGATTGTTAACAATGTGTTTGACTAGTGCATCATTTAATTTTTTGCAAAATCCTAGTCCTTGTTTCAAAAGATCTCATCCACTAAATGCAAGAGAATTTCACAAATTTGTCATATACACTTGATGACTCTTTAAAAAAATGGGTTCTGATAGATTACATCATGAACCCAAATTTGTGAAGCGCTTGGCTCGCTTTTGTGATTATCTTACAGAGGAAGGGTTTAGGATGGTAGAAGTAAAAGACATCCTAGAAGCGGAGATCATGGGAAATACAGGCACTAAATTCCTTTCATGGGAGATGACATTCATCTTTCTTCTCCAAGAAGGAAATTTAGAGGAAGAAGCCTCATCGTCCAGCACCCCCTCTAGTGGAACTGTTGATATCCTCGTCCCTAGAATAGACTCTGACATGTACACGGAAGAGAGTCTTGACCATGCAAGAGAGGAGATGGAAGTAGCTCAATAATTGAGCCTACTTCAAGAGCCCCCAGTAAGAGTAGAGCAAGAATCTGCATCAGAGACCACTGACATAGAAGCAAACTTATGGTCCTTGTCCCCCCTCATCATTGATGGAGAAGAGTATGTACTCCTCCATGACATAGAGGTTCTTTTTGGACTACGAGAGTACCAGGCTCTTGGAGTCCTATATGGGTTTGATGTTGACACAAGTGTCAAAGATCTTGAGGTTTTAGGTTCCAAAGACTAGACAATGGAAGAGTTTCTCTTGACAACGCTGGTTTCAATGAGGATGCAGACATGTCTATATATGATGCACAACCCTCTCATGCGGAAGCCTCCATGATTAAGGTAGATCAGGAGAAAGCCTCCACCTCCCAAATGGAACATTACACATCACTTGGTTCCATCAACATTGCAAATGAGGAAGGGATAGAAGCCGACCATGCTGTAGTGGTAAGTTTGAACAATATTTTGTATTTTGATGTTCTTTTGGTATAATTTGTTTTGTCGGCCTTCTAATGTTTGTTGAATTGTTGCAGGAGTTGTTTGAGGTTGATGAATTCTCATCTTGATGGGGTAATGTTTGCAACGCATTTGGGCGAGATCATTGTTTGGCCCATTACCTCGGTGAAGTCACAGAGCACCTCGTGGTCTTCCACGGCAAGTTTTCTCCTCGAGGGACTGCGGAGCTGCTGAAATGCAAGGCATTGTCGTGCGCTATCAGATACTCCAAAATTACTCAAAATGCTAACAAAGTGATTTTGGTACACCGCATGGCTTCTATCAATGCTTTTGGATCGAACATTGACCATCAGGGCATTGACGGCAGCTGGAGAGGAGGATCTTAGTGCTATTGCGGCTAGGTTTATATCTAGGAGTCCACTAGGGGATTCAAAGACCTCTATTCTCAATGTACTCAAACTAGCTAAGAAGAAAGATAGCCTCTGAGGCCTTTTGTAAATGTAAACACATATTTTAATGGATACATGACTTTAATGACTACATGTCTTTCTTATTTATTTAAGTCATCGTTGCTCATCATGAATTCATAATATTTATTCCATTGTATTTTTTTAAAGTCATTGATGATATATTTTCTCCATCCTTTTAATTGTGTTAATTTAATGCAATTTTAGGGGGAAAATCTTTTGGTGAGCTTTTTAATGTGAGCTTTTCTACCATTTCCTTTGTTTTTACAAGCTTTTCTTAGAAATCCATACGTGTTTTTGTTATAAGAAAGATGGGGAGGTTAGAAAGAGGGGGAGAGGATATAGGATATGTTCATTTTCATAGCATGTGGGAGGGGTGGAAGAGTGTATACTATGCACAAGGGGGGGCGAATATGAGTGGCAGTAGGAGGCAAAAAATTATGGAAGATATGTCCATATTCAAAGTAGAAGGGAGGAACTATGGGAGATATGTTCATTTTAAAAGTGTATAATTTGAAACTTTTGACCTCATATTTGGATTCCTCCGGTCTAGCGCAGACTCAAAATAGGCCCAAAACAGGCCAAAATGACAAAAACACCATTTTTTCAATTTTTATCAGAATATGGTCATGTTGGTACTCAAAATGACCGGAATTCAACGAGGAATCCAAATATGAGGTCAAACCTGTCAAATTATACACTTTGAAAATGAACAAATTTCCCATATGCTCTCCCTTCCCTTTGCATTTAGTAGATGAACATAACTTTCACATTCCTCATCCTCTCTCTCCTCCTTACACTCCTCTTTGCATACCTTATAAGTTCCCCCTCTACGTTCTCCACTATGATAACGAATATATGTTCCAACTCCCCTCCCCTCCCTTCTCCATGCCACCTTACCCATGTGCCCATATGGCCCTCCCCCTTTCCTTTATCTTCCCTCCCCCCCCTCTCTCGTCTTAACTGCAACCACAACCCAAATTTTCAACCCACCCTACTCCATGACCCCCCCCCCCCCCCTCTCTCTCTCTCTCTCTCTCAAGTGAATGAAAAGCTCGCAATATTCATGAAAATTGAAAAAAAGCTCATGACAAAAAGCTCACCAAAAAATCACACCCTTTTCATTAATCAAAGCAGTGGTGACTTGCTCCGTAGCCCCCTGGAATGCCCCCATAGCTCCTGTTCTGAATCATACATCATCCTTGTATCCCTATGCTATCTCCCGTACCACACGTTGGAAGGGAGCACGTGGGGTCAGGTTGTCGATGGTCTTCTGCAGCAGTTGTATAATCTCCCTTAGGGCTCCTGGCTTTGCTCTGTATGGATTCCTGACTCTCAGTGGAGGCTATGCCTGTAGAACCACAACGAAAACGGCCATTCTTGAAGTGGGTAAAGTAGCTTTTGGATGGCAGAGAACCTCCAGCCATTGAGGAGGAACCATCCGAACACCGCCGGTCCAAGAGATTAGAGGAGCAAAGAAGGGTGCAGGAATACTTGGTCAACTATGCTTTGATGATAGAGGTGATCCGTGCTGAAGAACCCAAGTGTCTTGAAAAGGCACATGATGAAAATAGGTGGATGGAGGCTATGCAGTCGGAGTATGGCTCCATAATGAAGAACAACACTTGGGACCTTGTGGATTGACCACCAAAACGCAAGGTAATCGGCACCAAGTGGGTGTACAAGACCAAGACGGCACGTTGGATAAGTACAAGGCTCAGCTCATGGCAAAAGGATTCACACAGGTACATGGTTTTGATTATCAGGATTCTTTTGCTCCCACAGCTCGACTAACCACAATTTGCAGTGTTTTGGCTTTAGCAGCACAAGAAAGTTGGCCTGTGTTTTAGATGGATGTAAAATCCGCCTTTCTAAATGGAGATCTCAAGGAGGAGGTATACGTGGAGCAACCACTTAAAGTCTGTAAACTAAAGAAGGCACTTTATGGGCTGAAACAGGCCCCACGAGCGTGGTACCAGCAGATTGATGCCTACTTTCTGCAAAACGAGTTCAGGAGGAGCCCATTTGATGCAAATTTGTATATCTACAGAGAAGGAGGCAGGTGTATGATCGTGGTCCTTTATGTGGACGACCTTCTCATAACAAGGAATCATGAAGAGAAGATCTCGCAGACAAAGCATTTGCTAGGAAGAGAATTTGAAATGACAGACCTCGGATTGATGCACTTCTGTTTGGAGATTGAAGTTTGGCAAGAGCCAAAACAGATCTTCATTTCACAGCTAAAGTATGATAGAGAGATACCGAAGCCATTTGGCATGGTTGAGTGCAAGACAGTTGGCACTCCTATGGAGGTTGACGTGAAGCTCTCAAACGAGGATTCATCACCACTGGTGGACGAAGCAAAGTACAGAAGGCTTGTGGGCAGTTTGATTTACTTGTGCAACACGTGCTCAGACATCAATTTTGCGACTGGTGTACTAAGCAGGTTTTCCAATAAGCCCCGGGAGAATCATTGGAGGGCAGGGATGCGAGTGCTGAAATACATCAAAGGCACACTTGATTATGGCATCACCTATACCAAGGGCAACATCTTGACCGGATTCTGTAACTCGGATTGGACAAGTGACGTGGACAGCAGGAGATCAGTGACAGGTTACTGTTTCTCACCATGATCTGGAGCTGTGTCATGGGTCAGTAAGAAGCAACCTATAGTTGCTCTTTCTTCTACCAAGGTTGAGTAAAAATCAGCATGTTTTGCTTCTTGTGAGGCAATGTGGTTGAGGAGGATTTTAGGGGACATGGGTGCAGTGCAGAAGAACAAGCCTACACTATTATCATGTGACAATCAAAGTTGCATGGCAATTGCAAAGAACCGTGTGTTCCATGCTCACACAAAACACATTGAGATTCAATATCACTTTGTACGTGAGCTCATCATGGATGGAGAGGTCGACTTGGTGTACTGTCCGACTACAGAGAATGCTGCAGACATCTTCACAAAGGCTCTTGGAAGAGACTTGCTGGAGAGGCATCTTCATCAACTTGGCATTGGGTCAAAAAAGTAAGTTCACTTGCGGGTGAACATTGAGGGGGGGTGTTAGATATCAATGCTCCACTCTCGTGTAACTACACGGGAACTAGCTAACTCTACTTGTAAGCCCCCCATATGAGGAGAAGGCATTTGAGTAGCTAGGTTATCCAGTAGGTCCTAGTTTGGACACCAGATGGGGGCCATGTGTGGCCTGATGGCTGGACGGCTTCAAATAGAGTTGGCACACTGCCAACTAGGCTACATGCAAGTGCAGGAAGGCATCCCATGACTCACCGCACTGAGGGTAGATGGAGCATTTCCCAGGGTAGCCCACTCTCGGGTTGCAGGGCCCGTTTGGAGCCCCAGATGATCCCAGATGGCTCTAGGTCGAATGGTGTCCGTAGGTCAGTTTATCTATTCTTGCGCCACGGTTCTGACGTGTGGTCGGTGGCCTATTTCGAGACCGCCATTTTGAGCCAACTGGATCGGTCTCCCAATTGGGTCTAACCAACTATGACTGGTGTCTATATAAGAGAAATCCTGTGAAGCCCATTATCATCACTAGCTACATCAACCCTGATTCCTTAGCATCCAGCCTCCATCCTCTACTATTTCCAGCACGCCATTGAAGCTTCTCACACAAGAGCGCACAGCTGGGAGGCAGTGCCATCTATTGTATCAGTTTTACAGTAATCAAATTTTTGATTCTCCATACTATCTTCTTTTCTCTCTTGCATACGAGATCCTGTTATCTATTGAGCATAGATGTTGTATTGTTTTCTTACAATGCTCCCCTAGTTTTGGTGCTAATAGATTATGGGGATAGCGGTGTTCATGTCATCACCCTCAACGTATTAGCCTAGCTTGTTGATGGGGACCTTGGGTAAGTACTGCTTCTTTTTTGGTGACGACAAGTGGTTGGCCTTAGGGCTGGCAGGGCTTGGGAGCAAGAGTGGCCTGTTCATCCAATTGGATAGATCACACCAAAGGATGGGATTTTCTCTTAAGAGGGAGGCGACGATTAGCATTTTTACCTCTGTCAAAAGGAAGGCAACCTACCCGGCGCTATCGTAGGGTTCTTGTGAATACTCTCCTTCCATGGATAATAGGTTCTCGAAACCATAAAGGTATCCTTCCTCCTGTAGGTTTTATAGCACTGGGTCTTCCTAGAACATTTTTTGCATCAGATCTGGTGCTTCTGACTGATCGAAACTGAAATGTTCCTCTTCTTCCACATTTTCCGGCACTTTGAACAATTTTTCTCCTCGGTGGCTCATTAGGTTGGCTGGATGGATAGTATTTAACCCTCTGCTTGCCTTGAGATGTTGCTAAAACTTTTCCTAGTAGTCCTGTACCAAGTTCTGAGCCTCTATTACATATTGCTTTTCTAGGACTGGGTCAAGATAGGTCTCATTATAGGAGGGCGGGGGTGCTAGGCCTTGGGCCTACACTGGCTTGTTTACCTCTGGGCTCGGAGGTACCTTAGGGTCACCATGGGTGGAAGCACGTTCTAAGGCAGAGGAGGTGGCGAGCTCCTCATCAAAACCGTCCTAGATGAGCACAAGACCAGACCCATCACCTACCCTTATGGCCTTCTTGGATCGTGTCAGCGGATGTTGAGGGATCTTAAGGGGTTGCAATAGGGACCCTTTATCTTTCCTTGCCAGTTTCCTCATTGCATTGCCTACTGCCTTGGCTTGCATCCTTGTGATGACTTTTAGGGGCACTGCGGCAGCCACCTGGCCTTGTTGATGCTAAGCAGGTTAAGGCTGGTGCTCTTAGGTGGGGTGATTGGGGTTGTCGGTCTTCTCAAGGGACAGTCCTTGAACATATTCTCAATCCCACACCCCACACACAAGGGTGTGGGGTTGTTCGTGGGTGGAGCGGCAGGGGTAAGATCCCTATAGGGGCAATCCAAGAATTGTGGCCCCTGGTACTTGAAGCAGGACACCGGAGGGTTCAAAGTACCTCGGTAGGGGCATTCACTTACTCTGTGGGGGCCCTAGCAGGTGTAACATTGGAGTGGGGGCCTTGGGCAATTGAGTTTAGGTCTCTCTCCCTTGAGTTCACAGGAGCGGCTTGGAACATGGGGACCTACTGATCCTCTTGCTAGCTTAGGGTGCCACTCCCTTCCTCGTAGGAGTGGCAGTCATGGGGTCCGTGATCTGGATCTATCTCCTCCTAGTAATTGGGCACTTCGTCTACCAACACTTGATTGACCAGAGCTATACGAGGTAGTGGACGTTGAGGGTGCAGTATGGGTGGTGGTAACAGAGTAGTTTGAGTTCTGTACTAGCTTGAACCATCCAAAGGGCCACCTTGTGTATTCGGGGGATTAGGCGAAGCCGTTAGGGCTAATGGGGGTCTCATTTGATACATGGGTTGGGGAAGGGACCTCAAAAATTGACATTGGGAGGTATTGTGGTTTCCTCACCTATGGCAGTGCATGTAGTAGAGTGCCGACCTTGCCCTCAGGTGCAGACACTCATTGGAGGGATGGTTGCCATTGCATATCCCACACCAGACATTGTCTCTCCATGGAAACAAGTGGGGGTTGCTTGGCGCCTCCTTGGAGGTTCTTGACCTCCACTACTGGCCTAGATGATTTAGGAAATTGGAGGCCAGCTCACTCATATCCAAGCCCTTGGGCTTGTTGGTCTCCTTCTTGATCATTTCTACACTGGAAGACCTAATTGATGGAGCTATTTTTGAGGGATTTGAGGTTTTATCCGCATTCTTCTTGTCCATCATGTTGTCACTTATGCGGATGGATACCTTGCTACATAGATCGAAGGACGTAGTATAAATCACTATTAAGTGGTCATGCAGTTTCAGGTCTGCCAATCCGATGAGGAAGCGGGGCAACTGTCGTTCGTCGCTCATCTACTCATCCGGTTCACAGTGGGCATTGAGGTGCTTATCCTCACAATGCAAGCCCTAAGGGATTCCTTGTCATTCTACTTTACCTCATACAACTGGTTGATTGGGCTCCATTTATGGCCGCTGGTGGTGAACCCCACAATGAAGGCCTTTCTCAATGTCCCCTAGTTGACTTTGTCTTCTGGGGTGAGAGCCCTATACCATTGTCCTGCTTTGCCATCCAAGCTAATAGTACCAAATGCATTGGCCATTTCTAGGTCCCCAGGAGCACCAAAAGCTTCGCAAATTTTCTCAAATTGCTCCACGTGGAAGATCGGGTCTCCTTCTCCAAGGAATTTGGTCATTAACTTGGAGATAGCTATGGGTCAGCTCCTCAAGGGATTCGCAATCCCTGCGGGAAACACTGGGGCGGGTGGGGGTGGTGTGGGCCCCCTTCCTAGGGCACTCACCAAGATGCGCATTGCCTCATCAATTAACACTGTTTCAGCATCTAGTGAAGGTAGTGCCATTGTAGGCCTGACGGGACGTAGGGTTGGTGGCCTTAAGCTTGGCCCTAGTGGTGGTATCCATGTAGTTGCTGGTGTCGGCATTGGAATGGATGTGCCAAGGCTTGCATTTATCAGTGCAACCGGTATGGATGGAAACGAATGTACTCTCAGAGAGGATGGGTCATGGAAAATGGGAATGGTGGTTCCATGCAATGGGCAATAAGGTGGAACCTGTGGAGCCCCATAGTTGATGAAAATTGGTAGCACATGGGCTGTTGGGGGTTCATAAGGTGCCGCTCCTTAGAAGCCTCTCGCATCCCCTCAGTTGGATTCTTGCTCTCGGAATTCCCTCATTCATGGATCTTCATCATCCATGCATTCCCATTGGGGATGTCTTGCAAAGGAGGAGGGTCCTAGGTCCACGAAGGTGGTTTCCATCCCGGTCTCTATTTTGAGAGCTGGATGTGAGAGTGCTCTCAACGGAAGCAAGAATGGAAGAAGGAGAGAGAGAGACAGAGAGCCACACAAGTTTTGGTGGGTGCAGAACCACCCTAATCTTCTTTTTTCATTCATTTATATATGTGTTTGAGTATTGTACATAACTGGGGTTAAGGCACAGTGACCTTTAACCCCACAACCTCCCACTTAAAGGACAATGTGCCTTTAAGGGAGAACAACCAGTGAGCATACTATCCAATGCCCATCAATACACGACAATACTCAAACCGCTGACTAGGTAGACTCTTCGTCAGCATATCTGCAGGGTTATCATCTGTATGAACCTTGACAAGCTCTATGCGCTTGTCCTCAAGTACCTCCCTGATGAAATGGTACCTGACCTCAATGTGTTTGGTCTTTGCATGAAAGACCGGATTCCGTGCTAGCTGAATAGCACTCATGGAATCACTATGCAATGTCGGTACACCTGTATGAATCCCCAAATCTCCCACTAGCCGATCAAGCCATATAGCCTCCTTGTAACCCTCTGTGGCTGCAACACATACTCAGCCTCTGTGGTAGACAAAGCAACGCACTTCTGTGCGCGAGACATCCACGACACTGCACCACCTGCAAAGGTGAACACATAACCAGAAGTGGATCTCCTACTATCCACATGCCCTGCATAGTCTGAATCTGTGTACCCAAGTACACGCATGTCTCCTTTACCAAAGCAAATGCACATCTCCTTGGTACCCTTCATGTACCTCATGATGCACTTAACTGCCTCCCAATGCCTCTTTCCTGGATTAGCCATATACTGGCTAACAACTCCCACTGCAAATGCAATGTCTGGTCTAGTAGCTATCATAGCATACATAAGACTCCCAACTGCTGATGCATAAGGAACCTTGGCCATCATAGTCCTTTCCTCATCTAATTTGGGACTATCTGTATGACTCAGTTTCACATATGGAGGCAATGGAGTACTCACTGCCTTCCCCCCCTCCATATTGAAACGCTGTAATACTTTTGTAACATACTCTTTTTGTGAAAGCCAAAGGAGTTTCCTACTCCGATCACGCGTGATGCGCATACCAAGAATATGACCTGCAAGTCCCAAATCCTTCATATCAAAGGCCTCATGCAACTTGGCCTTTAATGCATCTAGCTCATAAGTATTCTTGCTAGCCAATAGCATATCATCCACATATAGTGCCAAGATTATCAGGCTATTATCCTTAGCCCTTTTAGTGTAGAGGCAGTGATCAATTTCACTCCTTCTGAAACCCTGGGACCGAATGAAAACATCAAACTTCTGATACCATTCTCTAGGCGCTTGCTTAAGACCATAGAGACTCTTCTTCAGCTTACAAACTAAATGCTCTTTGCCATTTTCTTCAAAGCCTTCCGGCTGCACCATGTAAATTTCCTCATGCAAATCCCCATGCAAGAAAGCTGTCTTGACATCCATTTGCATAAGCTCCATATCCTCTACTGCCACTAGTCCAAGGATGCATCTAAGTGTGGTCATCTTCACAACCGGAGAGAATATCTCATCAAAGTCCACACCCTTCTCTTGCTTGAACCCTTTAGCAACCAAACGGGCCTTGTACCTAGGCACATCATCACCTGTGACCTTCATTTTGTAGACCCATTTACATGGCAATGCTTTCTTTCCATGTGGCAAAGAAACCAAGTCCCAAGTCTTATTCTTCATAAGTGAACTCATCTCTGATTGCATAGCATACTCCCACTTGCGTTGATCCTCACGCATCATAGCCTCTTTGTAGCAAGAAGGCTCCCCGCAATCAGTAAGCATCACATAGTCTACCCCTGGAACAAACCTATCAGGTGGTCTAGACACTCTAGATGATCTTCTCAAGGGCATTTCAGCTTGCTGTCCCACTTGCATATCAGCCACATTTGGCTCATCATTTCCACCAATAGATGATCCATCATCTACCCTTGATTGTATACCTGTGGGAGTACTTGGTGGTACCATTTCTTGCACATTTGGTGCATGGACAGCTTGCTGCCTATCAACATATGCAGGTGGATTCACATCCTGGAAAGTGATTCTCCTCATTTCCACATCCCTCATGGGTGCCTTATGCATCTTCTTCTCATTGAAGACCACATCATGGCTGCGTACATTCTTTGCTTCTGGATCCCAGAGACGATAGCCCATCTCTCCACTTTCACCATAACCTAGAAAGATGCATTTCCTAGACTTAGGATCTAGCTTTTTTCGAAGCTCTTTTGGCACATGTGCATATGCCTCACACCCAAATATACGCAAATGAGAGTAAGAGGGCTTCTTGCCACTCCATGCCTCTTCAGGAATACCACCATCCAAACTCTTACTAGGTGATCTATTGATCACATGCACTGCAGTCTTCATTGCCTCAGCCCAAAAACCACCAGAAAGACTTGCATTGGAAAGCATGCATTGCAACCTTTCTTGAATGGTAAGGTTCATCTTTTCTGCAACTGGATTTTGCTCTAGAGTACGAGGGGATATAAGCTCCCTCTTAATCCCACGAGTATCACAGAAATGCTGAAAGTCATGAGAGAGATACTCTCCACCATTGTCAGTCCGTAGGCATTTAAGCGTTCTACCTGACTGATTCTCAACCAAGGCCAGCCATTTCTGAAATACCTGGAACACATCACTCTTTCGAGCTATAGCATAAGCCCACACTTTCCTAGTTGCATCATCAATGAATGTCACATAGTATTCAGCCCCGCCTAATGACCGTGTAGGCATGGGACCACATACGTCTGAATGCACCAAATCAAGCATTTCAAACTCTTTCTTTCCCCTTCTTTTATGGGCTGATTTAGTCTGCTTCCCATAGAGACAATGCTCACAAAATTCAAAATCAGAGAAACTCAAATGTGGTACATAACCCAAACGGCATAAGAGTTTCATTCCATTCTCGCTCATGTGCCCCAACCTACAATGCCATAAAGAAGTGCTTGGCTGCTCGGTTATTGCAACAACATGATCAAATACCCCTGATACATGTAAGGGATACAAAGTCCCACACTTGGCACCCCTGGCCAAAAGCATAGAGCCCTT
This sequence comes from Dipteris shenzhenensis, assembly GCF_047967505.1. Lineage (NCBI taxonomy): Eukaryota > Viridiplantae > Streptophyta > Polypodiopsida > Gleicheniales > Dipteridaceae > Dipteris > Dipteris shenzhenensis. Next base: position 20,289,760 of record NC_141617.1, on the reverse strand, counting down.
TTGAATTTTCCAACTTTGAAAGCCAAAAGTGGTGTGAAAACCAGCATCATCTAGCTGACCCACTGAAATAAGACTCTTGGTCAGCTTAGGCACATGTCTCACATGTTTCAAAACAAATGCAGACCCATTTGCAAAAGAAAACTTTATGTCACCTGCTCCCACTATGTCACATGCATAGTCATTTCCAAGATTCACACAAACTGTCTTTCCATTGTCATAAGTGGAGAACCATTCCCTATGGGGAGTAACATGGAATGAAGCACCAGAATCCAAAATCCAATCCTGGGAATATGCATCATCTGAAGTGGTAAGCAACTCTGCAGATAAAGTAGACATGAAGAGAACATCATTGTCACTATCACGTGTGACTGCATTGATCTCCTCGATCTTCACTTTTCCTTTGTCCTCCCTTGGACTCTCTTCCTTTTTATTTGCACCCCAATTTGCATTCTTTTTCTTATCCTTTTGCTCTCTTTTCAGCTTGTAGCAATCCTTTTTCATGTGGCCCTTCTTGCCACAATTGTAACACTCAATGTTCCGTGCCCTGGATTTGCTATGAGACTTCCCTCTTTCTTGGGACTTCCCCCTGAACTGTGATCTGCCCCTTTGCACATTTAAGGCTGCATCCTGCTTGTTGCCATCCATAGACTTCCGTCTAATCTCCTCGGCCAACAAGCTACCCACAACATCATCAAATTTCAGTACTCCACCAGGTGCAGAGTTACTGACAGCTGTACGGAAGGTATCCCATGAGGATGGCAATGAACATAAGAGAAATATTGCCTTAGTCTCCACATCAAAATTCATTTTCTGAGCCTGAAGCTGGCTGAAAATAATATTGAATTCATTCAAATGAGAAGCAATGGAGACCCCTTCCTTCATCTGCAGCTCAAACAACCTCTTCATGAGGTAAACTTTATTAGAGGCAATTTCCTTCTCATAAGTGGCACACAGTTTCTTCCACAAATCTTCCGTAGTCTGCTCATTTACTATTGTGAAATAAACTGACTCTGCAAGATGAAGTCTAATAGTAGACTTTGCTAATGCATCCAACTCATTCCAATCATCCTCAGACATATCCACAGGCTTAGCTTCAATACCTGCCAAGGGTTTAATCTGCTTCTTTTGAATAAGCACATCTCTTATTTGTTCTTTCCACAAAGAAAAGTTTGTCCCATCAAACTTTTTAATGCTGAAAAACTCCTTTTCAGACATGGAAGAGGATGCCATGATACAAATGAAACAAAATCCCAAATACTAGTGCCTGCAAGAGAGAATCACACCAAATACCAGGTGCACCCAAATGTGTATGCCACAATAGTGTGAAATATCACCAAAACTCAAAGCTCAAAGCATCAAAAGATGCATCTGACTCATGTGCATATACTATGCATCCATATGAGCAAATGTGGCCCAAAAGAAAATGCCAATAAGTGCCAAATGACTCAAGCATAAACACTGTCCACTGGCATATGCATCAATAATGTCTCATCCAAGAGAGCATAGCACTATCAGTGCATCACCTGCAATGTTTCAAAGCTGTCCCTCAGCATAAAATAGCATCCATGTGCAAAGCGTCCATAAAAAATAGCATCCCACAAGGCAATTTGGGCCTATCAGCGCATCCAATAAGGACCGCAATGCATCCAAATGGCCTATAAATCATCCATTGCAACCCAATGCATATCACGAATAGGCGCACATTGCTCAAACTGCAACCAGAGTGATCTGCATAAGGTATGCTCAAGAAATCATAGTCCCACGGTAATAAGCGCTACTGAAAATAGAACCTGAGATGCCTCAAAACATGGGCGCCATTGCATAATCAGACTCAGCAAGCATTAGGAAAAAAGGGAGCTCATTTTGGGGCCTTTTAGAAGAGAGAGAAAATAGGCTCACAACCAATCAGGAGTGGGCCAACGTAACGTTGAAAATTCAACAAAAGAAGATGAAAATAAGAAAAAGAAATAGTACTATATGTTCGTAGAAGCATGTCATATTAATGAGGTGATCTAATTTGAATCTTTTAAAAATTTATTTTCTGTGCAGAATTTGGTGATTCTGACACCGCAGACGCGTTCGGAACGGCCCAAAATCCCAAAAACGGCACTGGAAACGCTGGAATCGGACATCCGGTTTCAAAAGGTGCCACATCGCGTTTTGCTGCAAATTCCACTTTTCGGCGTTTTTTGGCCGTTTTCGGGCCTCTGGATGTCCGATTCCAGCATTTCCAGTGCCGTTTTTGGGGTTTTGGGCCGTTCTGGACGCGTCTGCGGTATCAGAATCACCAAATTCTGCACAGAAAAGTGTTGCTCTTATATGAACATTGAATGTAAAGCATGTGAAAGAATATATTTATTCCTTTTCACACTGACATTTCTCACGCAAGTATCCATATTTTCTTGCTTTTGTAGAGAGAGAAAAGAGAAAATAGTGAATTTCTTACAGGGCCCCAAAATGAGCTCCCTTTTTTCCTAATGAAAATCTGCAAATATCTCTCTTCTGCCAGAACTCCAAAATCCCAACCGATGAGTGAGAAATGGGAGTCAACACTTATCCACTACCATGTGGCATAAATCTAAGGTTTCAAAACCTTAGAATGAAAAATGCATAACAGAGAGACAAAATCGAATGCACAAAGATTTATAACTCTGAAAATCCTCCACTGAATCACGCAAGAACTGATAGGTAGGGGTTTTTGGGCGTCCGGAACGCAATGGGATAGACGGTTTTGGAAACCGTGGTCTCAATCACTGGGTCCAACACACGGACTGAAAAACGTTTTTGAAAACAGAGCTATCTGTAAACTTCACCGGAGTGCGAATGATGAGCAACATAGAAGTTTTAGGACCTCCTGAGTCCACCGGAACTGACAGATCTGCAAATGGTTGCTCCAAACTTGAGTTCCAACACCCGAGCAAAAAACGCAGAAACTGACACAGTGAGTCAGAAATCCAATGAAATGATCCCGGATTCAAGAATAAAGGTGTTTCCAGGCTCCTGAAGTAATGTGGACACCAAAAGCAAGCAATAGTTGCCTCTACAAGTCAATACGGAGTCTCTGTCATCGAACGGAACAGGGAAAAGCTCAAAAAACGACTTTTTCTTTGAAAGCTCTTAACAGGCTCTCAAAACCACTTCGTAAAGCCAAAGTGACTTTTCCAAAGGTTCCTCCAAGGTCTCTGCACACTCGGATGCAAGTAAAGTCACCCACAAAGCTTCCCACAGAGCTTCTCCTTCCTCCCACAGAGCTACTGAGCTTCCAAGCATTCACGCACGCTCAGCTAGATCACCCGGGCTCTGATACCAGTTGAGAGTGCTCTTAACGGAAGCAAGAACGGAAGAAGGAGAGAGAGAGACAGAGAGCCACACAAGTTTTGGTGGGTGCAGAACCACCCTAATCTTCTTTTTTCATTCATTTATATATGTGTTTGAGTATTGTACATAACTGGGGTTAAAGCACAGTGACCTTTAACCCCACAGGATGTTGCTGACCTTCCCATCCTGCAGACATGCCAGCAAAGGAGTTCTCAATGTCTGCTGACTCTATTCGGCCTAAACATTCAAACATGTTGGAGAACATACCTCTTCGCCTAGATGCTACTGTAGGTGAGGGAGAGTTGGGAGAGGCCACACTAGTGAATGGGGCTTCCGAAGCCCTTGACTCGAGGGGTCTTGCATTACCTCGTCCAAGCCCTCCATCTCGTCAGAGCTAGATCGATCTTCCTGTCATGGACCTACTATCGAGTGGGAGCTAGGAATCGAGCTTTTGGATCCCCAGCTAGGGCGAAAGGTGGGATGAGCATAGCTAGAAGCACTATCTTCCGACACAGGATCCTTGGACAAAATTCTCCCGGACCTCAAGTGCATGTATGAGACCTCTAACTAGGCACACTAAGACTGAACTTTAATTTTGGAATTTTTATATTCTGGAATACCCCAGAGGTATCCCTATGGTCATAGGGATAGATAGCTCTATGGCGACGGGCGTGGGGATAGATTAATAATAGCGGTCGGAGGGATACTGTAAGAAAATAATACAACCTCTATGCTTAACAGATAACAGGATCTCGTACGCAAGAGAGAAAACAAGATAGTATGGAGAATCAAAAATTTGATTACTGTAGAACTGATACAATAGATGGCACTGCCTCCCAACCGTGCGCTCCTGTGAAAGAAGCTTCGATGGCATGCTGGAAACAGTAGAAGACGGAGGCTGGATGCTAAGGAATCAGGGTTGCTGTAGCCAGTGATAAAATGGGCTTCACGCGCTTGCTCTTATATAGCCACCAGGCGTAGTCGGTTAGGCTCAATTGGGTGACCGACCCAATCCACCCAAAACGGTCGACTGGGGTCGACTGAGGGTCGACTGGGGGTCGGTCCTGAAATAGGCCACTGACCATACGATAGGACCGGTGCGCAAAACAAAGCAACTGACATATGGTTCTCCGTTCGGCCCAGAGCCATCCGAGATCATCTGATGCTCCAAACGGGCCCCGCAACCCGAGAGTGGGCTGCATCGGGAAATGCTCCATCTACCCTCAATGCGGTCAGTCAAGGGATTCCTTCCAGCACTTGCATGTAGCCTAGTTGGTGGTGTGCCAACTCTATCTGAAGCCATCTAGCCATCAGGCCACACATGGCCCCCATCTAGTGTCCAAACCAGGACCTACCGGATAACCGAGCTACTCAAATGCCTTCTCCTCATATGGGGGGCTTATAAGTAGAGTTAGCTGGTTCCCGCGTAGTTACACGAGAGTGAAGCATTGATATCTAGCACCCCCCCTCAATAACCACTCGCAAGTGAACTTACTTTTTCAACCCAATGCCAACTCGATGAAGATGCCTCTCGAGCAAGTCTCTTCCGAGAGCCTTTGTGAAGATGTCCGCAACATTCTCTGTAGTCGGACAGTACACCAAGCCGACCTCTCCATCCATGATGAGCTCGCGTACAAAGTGATATTGAATCTCAATGTGTTTTGTGCCAGCGTGGAACACCGGGTTCTTTGCAATCGCCATGCAACTCTGATTGTCACATGATAACTGTGTAGGCTTGTTCTGCACTACACCCATTTCCCCCAAAATCCTCCTCAACCACACTGCCTCGCAAGAAGCAAAGCATGCAGATTTGTACTCGGCCTCGGTAGAAGAAAGAGCAACCATGGGTTGCTTCTTGCTAACCCATGACACAACTCCAGATCCAAGTGAGAAACAGTACCTTGTCACTGATCTACTGCTGTCCACGTCTCCTGCCCAATCCAAGTCAGAATTCGGTCAAGATATTGCCCTTGGTATAGGTGATGCCATAATCAAGTGTGCCTTTGATGTATTTCAGCACCCGCATCCCTGCCCTCCAATGGTTCTCCCGGGGCTTATTGGAAACCTTGCTTAGTACACTAGTTGCAAAATTGATGTTCGATCGTGTGTTGCACAGGTAAATCAAGTTGCCCACAAGCCTTCTGTACTTCGCTTCGTCCACCATTGGTGATGAATCCTCGTTTGAGAGCTTCGCGTCAACCTCCATAGGGGTAGTGCACTCAACCATGCCAAATGCCTTCAGTATCTCTCCAGCATACTTCAGCTGTGAAATGAAGATCTGTTTCGGCTCCTGCCAAACTTCAATCCCCAAACAGAAATGCATCAGTCCGAGGTCTGTCATTTCAAACTGTCTTCCTAGCAAATGCTTCGTCTGCGAGATCTTCTCTTCATGGTTCCCTTTATGACAAGGTCATCCACATAAAGGACCACAATCATACACCTGCCTCCTTCTCTGAAGATATACAAATTTGCATCAGATGGGCTCCTCCTGAACCCGTTTTGTAGAAAATAGGCATCAATTCGCTGGTACCATGCTCGTGGGCCTGTTTCAACCCGTAAAGTGCCTTCTTCACTTTGCAGACTTTACCTTCTGAACCGGGGATCTCAAAACCTGGTGGTTGTTCCACGTATACCTCCTCCTTGAGATCTCCATTCAGAAAGGCGGATTTCACATCCATCTGAAACACGGGCCAACTTCCCTAGGCAGCTAAAGCCAAAGCACTGCGAATTGTGGTTAGTCGAGCTGTGGGAGAAAAAGTATCTTGATAATCAAAACCATGTACCTGTGCAAATCTTTTTGCCACGAGCCGAGCCTTGTACTTATCCAACGTGCCGTCGAACTTGTACTTGGTCTTGTACACCCACTTGGTTTCGATTACCTTGTATTTTGGTGGTCGATCCACAAGGTCCCAAGTGTTGCCCTGTGCCTCTTCAAGACACTTGGGTTCATCAGCACGGATCACTTCTGTCATCAAAGCATAGTTGACCAAGTGTTCTTGTGCCCTTCTTTGCTCCTCTAATCTCTTGGACCGGCAGTGTTCAGATGGTTCCTCCTCAATGGCTGGAGGTTCTCGGCCATCCAAAAGCTGCTTTACCCACTTTGGGAATGGCCGTTGCCGTTGTGGTTCTGTAGGATCTTCTTCATCTTCTTTGTCTTGAATCCTCCCAAGCACCATTGGGGGAGTTCGGTCTGTTGTTGGTGGCGGTACTAGATGGATATCCTAGTCCTGGTTGTCTAGGAAGGAAGCATCCTCCTCCAATTGATGCGGCTGTTCTGAGAAGACCACATCGCGACTTACAATTACCTTCTTGGTAACAGGGTTATAGAGACGGTAACCCTTCGCCTCTTCACTATAGCCCAAGAAAATACACTTCCGGCTCTTCGGTTCCCATTTGGTCCTAGTAGCATCAGGGACATGCACAAAAAAGTCACATCCAAAAACTTTGAAATGTGTAGCTGAAGGTTTCTTACCAGAAAAGGCTTGCAAAATGGAGTCATCCCATTCACAGCCTTTGTGTAGCTATGATTCAGGATGTAAACTACAGTGTTACATGCTTCAACCTAGAAAGTCTTTGGCAAATCTTTCCCTTTCATCATACTCCGAACCATTTGGCAAATGACGCGCATCTTGCGTTCTGCTACTCCATTTTGCTGTGATGTATGTGGCGGGGGTTTCTACCTCTAGATTCCGTGACTTTTGCAGTAACTTTCGAATTCAGTTGATGTGAACTCTCCACCTCTGTCTGATCTCAACTTCTTCACCTTCCTCCCCGTTTCTTTCTCGACCATTACATGCCATTCCTTGAACCTACTAAAATCCTCGTCTTTAGTCTTCAGGAAGTATATCCATATCCTTCTACTGTAGTCATCGATTAGCGTCATGAAGTAGTAGGAACCACCCAAAGCTTCCGTCTCCATCTTTCCACAGAGGTCTGTGTGAACGAGCTCTAGAGGAGCCTTTTCCCTACTGGCCTCTTTAGGAAAGGGATGCCGATGCTGCTTGCCCATCATGCAAGCTTCACATACGTCGGGAAAATCTGAAATTTCTGGTAGGTCTGCAATCATTCCACTTTTATGCATCTCCTTCAAAGAACTAAGGTTTAGATGACCAAACCTCTCATGCCACAGCTTAGTGTTCTTCACATCCGCTCGAGCACTGAAAGGTGAGAGTTCGTAAATGTTATTGCGCCGTGTACCTTTACCAACGACCTTTCCTTGAAGATCCAGAATCTGTGCACCATTCTTATCGAATTGAACTTTGAGGTCCTGATCCGTGATCGTTGAAACAGACAACAAGTTCCTCTTGATATCTGGCACATAAAGAACATCGGAAAACTATTTTACAACTCCATCTGACTTGAGAGCAATCGTACCTTTTCCTTTTGCTGGACATTTTGCATCATTGCCTACTACTACCAGGATGTCATTCTCTACCGGTTGTAGAGAGGTATACCAATCCTTTCGACTGGTCATGTGGTGCGATGCACCACTGTCAATGATCCACGGTTCATCCGCAGGTACATGAACTGCCTCCGTGCAAATCTCCTTAATTGCGATGAACAGCTTTACTGGTACTGCCTGCGCGTTGGTCTTGGACTCTTTCTTTACTTCGTTCTTCTCATTTGCAATCTTCTTTCGGCACTCATTCTGCTTGTGCCCTGCCTTGTTGCAATAGAAGCACTTCATCTTCTTCTTTCTCTTTTTATCATCAGAAGAAGATGGGTTACTAGAGTCCTTACCCTTAGCTTTCTTTGATCCGGTCCAGAAAGCCGAATCTTCTCCAGTCCTCATCTTTTGACACGTCTCCTCCTCCAGAAGCATCGCGCTAAAATCCTCAAAGTTGAGGGGCGGATTTATGTTCTGCGTATTTAGTGCCGTAACAAGACCGTTGTACTTTGGTGGGAGAATCCATATGCAGCTTCGTGCTAGATTCTCGCTGGTGATGGTGATGCCAATCGCAGTCATCTGATCGCGTAGATTCTTCACCCTGGTGATGAACTTCTCTACTGCTTCAGACTCAGACAACTTCTCGTTCGCGAGTTGTCTCCAGATTCTGAATCCGTGTCTGATTCGTGGTCTCGTACTGATTTTTCAAGACCGTCCATGCCTCCTCCACTGTGGTGACATGTTGAATTAAAGCCATGACGGAATCACTAACACTGCAGACAATAGAACACAGCGCATCTGCATTTCTTCTTGTCCACGCGAGAATCTCATCCGCAGTTGGCACTATCTGTTGTCCTCCATTGGTTGGATCCGGTCTCGCAACCGGCCTCACGTCCACCCCAGTAGCAGTGTCGCAAAGCTTGTATGCGCTTAGGATGGTCTTCATCTTGAACTTCCAGAGTGGATAGTTAGAGCCGTCCAACTTTTCGCTTTCGCCGAACGGTGGGATTCGTAGTCTTGCGGGCTGGGCCATCTCTCACAATCTGCTCGCAAATAAGAAACACACTACCAAATCTTCTTGCTAGAGTCCAGGCTCTGATACCATGTAAGAAAATAATACAACGTCTGTGCTTAACAGATAACAGGATCTCGTACACAAGAGAGAAAACAAGATAGTATGGAGAATCAAAAATTTGATTACTGTAGAACTGATACAATAGATGGCGCTGCCTCCCAACCGTGCGATCCTGTGAAAGAAGCTTCGATGGCATGCTGGAAACAGTAGAAGACGGAGGTTGGATGCTAAGGAATCGGGGTTGCTGTAGCCAGTAATAAAATGGGCTCCACGGGCTTGCTCTTATATAGCCACCATGCGTGGTCGGTTAGGCTCAATTGGGTGACCGACCCAGTCCGCCCAAAATGGTCGACTGGGGGTCGGTCCCGAAATAGGCCACCGACCATACGATAGGACCGGTGCGCAAAACAGAGCAACTGACCTATGGTTCACCGTTCGGCCTAGAGCCATCCCGGATCATTTGAGGCTCCAAACGGGCCCCGCAACCCGAGAGTGGTCTGCCCCGGGAAATGCTCCGTCTACCCTCAGTGCGGTCAGTCAAGGGATGCCTTCCCGCACTTGCATGTAGCCTAGTTTGCGGTGTGCCAACTCTATCTGAAGCCATCCAGCCATCAAGCCACATATGGCCCCCATCTGGTGTCCAAACCAGGACCTACCGGATAACCAAGCTACTCAAATGCCTTCTCCTCATATGGGGGGCTTACAAGTAGAGTTAGCTAGTTCCCGCGTAGTTACATGAGAGTGGAGCATTGATATCTAACAGATACCTGGGTCGGTGGAATAAGGATCAACACGTCGATTGGCAAAATAATTATGGCGATGGGCGTGGTGATAGGTTATTGCACTGATACCAGTAGAGAAATGGGCGGTGGGATAGGAGTAACACGATGGGTGGTGTAATAATTAGATCGGTGGGATACGAATATGGCCACAAATGTGGGGATGAGCTTACCACACCGGTCGGTGGAATAATGATATAGCAACGATCGCGGGGATAACACTATGGCCACGGGTCAATGGTTGTGAAGTCGACAACTCTGACACGCATTTAATCAAGGTGGTGAGTTAGGCCACGGTCAAAAGTTAGGTCGACGGGATATAGCTAACGTATTGGGTTTGACCGGCAGGATACGCTTATGGCACCGATCGACGGGATAGTTCTAATGCGCTGACCCATGGGGATAGTGAAACACTACATCGCCGACTAGTTTTGGGTGATTTTTGGGGGATTTTGAGTTTTTGTTGTGATTTTTTAATACTAGGGGCGTACCCAGTCTACCTACTCAATGAAAAAAACTTGAAAGAAAAACAACTTTTGCAAGCCAAAATGCAAGATTTCTTGAGGGGTGAGTTCTACCACACAAAACCACTTTGAAATTCAGCAAGAATCATCATTTTTTGTTGTTCGGGGTCCTTGCCTAGCCCAAAGTCGTGCCTGCGCGCACCTAGGCCTCTCAGGGGCTATTTTTTGTTTTTTTTTAATTGGGGGATGCATCCCCCATCACTTACACACACATACAAGATATACAATAGGGGGAATTGGATAATAAGAGCCCATTCTACTATAAGAGCCCACTGATCTTATGTTTGCTTTAATAGAAAAAAAAAAAAAAAGCCCCTGAGAGGCCGAGGTGTGCGTACTTGGGCCAAACGGGGTCCCCGTTTGGCCCAAAGTCGCACCTGCGCACACCTGGGCCTCTCGGAGGCTATTTTTTGTTTTTTTTAAATTGGGGGATGCATCCCCGTCTGGCCCAAAGTCGCGCCTGCACGCACCTAGGCCTCTCGGGGGCTATTTTTTGTTTTTTTTTAATTGGGGGATGGATCCCCCATCACTTACACACACACACCCATCACACACACAATAAATACATTTAAAAAAATGAAAAAAAAGTCCCTATACTAGAAAATACACACAAAAAAAACCAAAAAAATCCCCTGAGAGGCCCAGGAGCACGCAGGCGCGACTTTGGGCCAGACAGGTTCCCTGTTTGGGCCCAAAGTCACGCTGGGCCTCTCAGGGGCTTTTTTTGTTTTTTTTAAATTGGGGGATGCATCCCCCATCACTTACACACACACCCATCACACACATAAGAAATACATTTAAAAATACAAAAAAAAAGTGCCTATACCAAGAAATACACAAAAAAAATCCCTCGAGAGGCCTCTCAAGGGCTTTTTTTTGTTTTTTTTTTTGCCGATGCATCCCCCATCACTTACACACACCCCCATCACACACACAAGAAACAAATACACCCATCACACCCTCGGGGGCCTTTTTTTATTTTTGATTTTTGGGGGGATGCATCCCCCATCACATCTAGTGTCTAATCACATTCTACCATGATTATTGACTAATTACATACTAGTGACTAATTACATTCTACCATGATTATCAACAATGAATTACATTATGTACATACATCAGATATGGAAGTAAATAATACATTGCAAAATTCCACTCGAAAATGAAAGCTCAAAGTTGAAAATCCATAAGAAAAATAGTTTCAAAAGGATTCTATTACCAAAAATATTTACAACCATCTTTGCACAAAATTGCTTTTGACAACCAAAATTGGTGTCCATAGTGAATACAACAAAAAATCTGATCTATGGCCTAAGTTGTGGGTCTTCTCTGATCTGCCTTGCCAGCTGCATGTCTTTTTCCATGATCATAACCCTCTTGGCATGGATTGTACACAAGTTTGTGTCCTCAAGAAGAGTTACGATCGCCACTTCTGCAGCTTCTTGTATGGTGGCTAGTGCGATTGATTGAATATGATAGTCGTCCCTGTAGAACTGCATGATCTCTTTCACCAATCGAGCGAACGGAGCTCTTGGGATTAGAAGGTTCACGCTACTTTGATGCTTTCTTATCTCTTGAAGCGCCTTCCTTCCAGGCTTTCTGCGGTGTCTTCTAGGGACTCCACCTCCTCCTCCACCTCCACCTCCACCTCGCCTACTGCGAGCTTTGCCTTTTCCTTTTGCTGTGTGATGCAATTCTAGCAAAGATTTTCCACCCTGTCTAGAATGTGAAAAGTCCTAGTAGCATTGTGCCATGTGGGCCGTCGTTGTTGGCTCTCCATTTGTGCCCTTTGTTGTTGAGCCAATTGAATTCGCATTTGCCTAGCATCTTCTTGTCCTCTGGCCCATTTTTCCAATCTGCGTCTTTTGTGCTCCTGTTCTTCTGGTCTGCTTTTTGGCTCTTCAGGTGCCTCGGGTTGACTTTGAGGATTGGATTGCTCCCCATGATCTTCTTCATCATCATCTGTTTGCTCATTGGTTTTTGTCCTCTCCTCCTCCTCCTCCTCCTCATGTCTCCTCTTTCTTCTGTCTTCAATCATTGCATTGTATACATCGAGAGGGATTGGGAGCTTTGTTCTGGAGTCAACCGGTCTTCCATTCTACTTTGTTCTTGCCATGTCGATGATGGTGGCGCTATGGGAAATGTGATGGTAGGAAGGAATGTACTAGTATGAGAGAGTACTAGTGGTACTGAGAAAATGAAGGTATTTGCATATATATACGGGTATATTTATTTTGTGCATCATTATTAGTTACCCCCCCCCCTTCCCCCTTTACCCCCCCCCCATTTGTCATCGTCCCCTTGTGGATTAACCTCACAAAATTTTAGTGTACCACGTGCATTGTAAAAAAGTGATATTTATCAAAAAATTTACTTAGTTCATTAAAACATTGGGTTTTTTCATTCAACTTTAGGAAAAAATTACGTAAAGAGGAGGGGTGTTTGTTTTGGGGAAAAAAGCTTATTTAAGGGGTTTTTAAAATTCCCCTTGAACTCCCGTGAGGTCGCTCCCCCAACCTTTTCTCATCGCCCGCCCTTGTTGGGTCCACAAGTACAAAATTCAATGCTTGTTTAAAAAAAAGAGCCAATTAATCAAATGTCCACAAGAAATATTGAAGTGCAATTTTAATTAACATCAAAGTACATTTGGTTTAGCGATCCAACGCTTTTCAACATGACTTCTGGTTGCTATCCAACTTCTATGTTTTTGGGAAGCTTGCAAAGATATCCATCAATGCCTTCTTTTACTCATTTGAGTTTGACAAACTGCTTGGGCTAACTCCGTTTGCAAAGCTTTATTCCTTGCATAGGAGGACCCGACTATACCACGATAGAACCACTCAAACATCTCATGAAGAGAATTACTTCCATTAATCCCCCCTCCATGTCGCATACTCTTGAAATAAGCACTCGAGCTCTATAATGAGACTTTTCCATCCCTTGGGCACTCCAGGCATTCAAGGAACCATATTGGCAAAGAAACCATGGACTATGAGCATAAAGAATGTGCTGCATACATAGAAAAAACACATGAGGTAAACAAGAATAAATTGATTGCAATTAAAATTTTGAAAATAGCGAAGACTAAACACACCATGTAGTGAGTAATGTGTGATTCACCCCATCCATCTACCATGGCTTCAATGAACTCTTTCACGATGACTTTATATAGTTGCACATCATCATCGTCTATGGAAGGCTTCCTCAAGATCTTTACTAGAGTATCCAATTCTTTCCAAACACGTATTCTCAAGGTTCTGACATGAGGATCAACTTCCAAATTAGTAGTGCAATCACATAACTTTTTCCAATAATTCCAATGCAGATTTAATCAATGTTTTCCATGATTGGACAAAAACCTTCGTGCCTTAGAGCCTCCCATGGACACTTTATTTGGAAGATTTCCTGATTTTCCTGACAATTGTGCATCTGTGATTAGCTTTACATTCCCCCCATGTAGACCCATTCTCGAAAGTAAAGCTTTGACCCTTGCTATACATGATGCCGCTCTTTCCTCCAGTTTCATGTTCCATGCATATACAATGTGCAAGTAAAGAAATTTATCAATGAGCTGCATCTCCACATGTAACACACATAAATGCACTCTTTGTAATAGAATGTTTAAAATTGGATCCCAATTTTTATCGTTCTGATCTCTGTTGGGTGCAGCATCCTGATTGTAGCTCATTACTCCATTGCTCCAATACATTCTTTTGTTAGCCTCATCATTTGTGATGTCATTCATTACATCTTTAGCATTCCCAAAGTCTTTTCATCTTTTTACTTTCTCTTTCCCTCTATGTATTCCTATGTTACTACCTTGAGTTTGGTGTGAGTGCATACAATAAAGACACGGATATGTCGCATTTGCACTCAATTATGTTCCAAACATACACTTCAATGTCTTGAGATCTCCTTCCATGTGCCATTCAACTTTAAATGATTTGAACCCTTCAACTTGAAGCAACTCTCCTTTCGTTTGCGCATCTATGACACTTGGAATTGGAGATCTATCAAATACCCATTTCAAGAATGAGTGTATCTCTTTAGGAAGTTCAAATGCGGCAAGCCATCAAATGTGCTTTTCCGATTGCACACTAAAATCTTCCCTAATTTCCTTATCTTTGGCATGTCTGAGGGCTTTATTCATCAAAGTAATAGTAACCCTCTCCAACTTGTGGCCTTTTACAACCTCACACTCATCCAATTTGATAACGAATACTAACTTTCCTTCACAATCTGAAAGATTAAAGATTTACATGATTAGAAAAGATTTCATTAAAAATTCTAGCTCTCTAAACAATATAATTTTAACATACCCCATGCTTTCATGTTGTAAAACTCCACCATTGCAGCTTGGACCCTACGTACATCCAAAAAAACATTATTATGCTTTGTGTACTCAAAGGTTCTTGGTCCTTGCTTTGCCCCTTTGGTAGTTGGTCCTCCTTTCTTTTTCCTATGTTGGACATTTGTCTTGTTTGTGCCTTCCAACATCATGCTTTCTGAGATGTGTATAAATCCACCCAAAAAATCTTGAATAGCAGAATTTGTTTCTTTCCTTGCATTTCTAACGTATACTGGTTTCGAGAATAGAGGGTTCTCAATGCCTTGACCTTGAAGTGCATTTACAAAGACATTATACACAGCTAAGTACCCTTGCCGACTAATGCCAGTAGCATCACATGCATGGACAAATTCCGATGGATCTACAAGATTCTCTAAATCACTTGCAACCTCTTGGAATATTGCATGTCACAATGCACACCGATGAGGGTCCCTATAAATTCTTTCTTCTTAATTACACTCTTTATAGCACAAAGTTTGTCAGAGGAATTTCTTCCAATAACCTCCTCCATAAAATTTTTGTAGAAATCATGATAACATTAGAAAAATAAATGACTCATTTGTAAGTAATGCTTCATAATTACAAAATAGTCCAAATATATGTACATACCTTGTAGCTTTTACCCTGTGTTTCCTTGCTCCACCACCATATGCCAAGCTCTCCATTGGTTGCATGGGCTTGATCCTATGCTTGTAACCTAGAGAGGTTCTTTTTATCCTTTCTAATCTCCTAGTCAAAGTAGCAAGCTCTTGTTGGATACACCAAGCCTTTTTCAACAATTTGTTCTTCTCATCTATTAATCTTGTGATTGTCTCTTGTGACCTCTCTTTTGCAATTTCTAAGTCAGCAACTTTTTTTTGTTCTTGGGTTAGTTGTTCTTGGAGGTTATGCACGGTATCTTTAAGTATCTTTGTCTCTCCTTCCATTCTCAACAAGTGAACCTTCGCAAAGTGTGCTTCAGCATTGGAATGGCCAATGCGTTTACAATATCCTAGTAAGCCTGGAAGAGCATCGCCTATGTATTGAATCAAACTTGTCACATTTTCAAACAAAGGTGGAGCACCTGTCAAAGGATCCACTGGATAGAGTCCACCAACACTCCATAAGTCGACATGCTTTGTTCCTTGTTGTCGTAATTGATCTAGTGTATCTTTGCTGGCAACCTTGTGGCCATAACATTGATGAGTTGTGGCAACCTTGTTGTCACCAAGGACCTAGGGACATGTACTTTTTTATCCCAAGTTATGTACTTTTTTATCCGGGGACTTGGAAAGTTGCTAAGGGAGCTTCTTTGATTGCAAATGAATGTGTCACACTTGAATCAGGGAGTTTTGTTTTGGAGGGAATCAATACAACTACTTATCTACCTAGGGGTCATGGAATGTCCATACCATGTAATGACATGCCACCAAGAAGAGATGGTCATTTTGCCCATTGGCGATCTAAGATAAAGAAGGAATTCTAAAGGGAGAAATCTTGAAAGAAAATATTCTCATGCAGAATGAAGTTCACATATTCCATGTTCGTACTGGAGCTCATTGGTGAAAGGTATTACGTATTCAGTGCACATCTCTAAGTTTCCAAAATGCACATGTATGGATTTCATGCAAAGAGATGCAAAGAAAGAGAAGTATATGCCTTGTAAGCATAAATACTTTGTGTTTGTGAGAGTTCGGGTTTTGTCTCCATAGGTTCACCTAATTGTCCATCAAGCTACTTTGACAAAGGTAGAGCTAATTCAAGCACTGCAGGGACGTAGGAATCTCTTGCCTCCATTGCAAGAGTGACTTGATGTTTTGGGTAGATTGTGCTACGTTGCCACTGAGACTTCAGGGTTTTGGGCATTTTGGACCGGGTTTTTTGGGAACAACAAGATAGAACTCTCCTAATAATCTGTTTGCCTCTTTCACTTGATGATAGACTTATATCTTTCTTTGTAAGAAATAAAATATGTATTCCCAAATGGTAGAGCTAGCATCCAAGCATGGAGTTTGAGCATTGCCTCAGCTGTTTTGTATCTCTAAATATCTATATTTTCCTATATATATCAATAGACTGGTTCCTTTTTGCAAATTTTAATGTTTGTTTTGGCTATGTAGTTTTATTGTGTATTGTGTGTTGAATCCTCTCATTGGACATTAGTTGGTACAAGTTAATTTTTTCAAATGGCATTAGGTGCTAGTACTTAGGAACTTTTTAAATGTGGCCTTAGGTGTTGGTATATAAGAACATTTTTTGAAGTTTACATTGATAATTACAAATAATGTAATCTTCAGCTATAAATTCATATTTTATCTTGTTTGCTCAAATCATCTCGCTTGACACTTGTGGACACTTGGTTGTTTTGTTGGTACTTGATACCCTTTTTTGGAATTCATATGGATAGTCACAAATCAATTTTATCAAATAATAACTTCTATTGTGCAGTTACACATATTTTGTTTTGCACATAAATTTTGTTATTGGAAACCTTTTTGGCATTGAATGTTTATGGAGTTGCTAATGTAAAGATATATAGATTCATAACTTTAAATATATGTATATAAACTCCCGAAAATTTGGCCATCTTTTTCACATGTAGATCCATTTTCTCACCAATAATACCCAATTTCGGATAATCATTACAAGAAAATATATTTTTCAATAACATTTTTTAAGCTTTATTACATAGATGGGTTATTTTTGTAACTAGTAGGGACCCCGCTTGGTCTGTTTGCTTGGGCGAGGACCTTGCTCAGTCCTTGCTTGCTTGGTTTTTGCTAACCCTCCTTCCACCCAAAGGTGAATATGCTTCTTTTCTTGCAAACAAATACTGTACCATACATTTTTGAAAATTTCCCTCAATTCCAAACTCCGTGTGCTTGCATAATCAGCATCCAACTCTAAGTGCTCAAATGGTGCCATGATAGAGAAAGCAAAGGAGAAGTAGGCATAGAGGAGGAGCAAGTAGGAGAGAGAAGTAGGCATAGAGGAGGAGGAGGCAGGGGTGAGATGGTGGAGGGAGGGTGAGGAATAGGGGTGAGGAAGAGGAGGAGCAAGAGGGGAGGGGGGCATGGAAGGACTTGGCTGTAGATGAGGAGGAGGATGAGGGAGGGGGAAGGGGAGGAGGAGGAGGGAGCAAGGAGGGGGGCATGGAAGGAGTTGGCTGTAGGCAAGGAGGAGCATGAGGAGGGAGGTGGAGGGGAGGAGGAGGGAGGGAGAGGGAAGGAGGCAAGGAGGGAGGAAAGAGAGAGTGGAGGAGGAAGAGGGGGGGAGGGAGAGGGGGGATGGAAGAGAGAGAGGGAAATTTCAAATTTGAATTTTGAATTGATGGTTTATATTTAGGTGTAAGAGGTGGGCTCACTTTTGTGGGCTTAACCCACTAGGTAGAAAGGATTAGGACTACTTTGGACCCTACCATAGGGATTTCATTAAGCCTAATCCATTTCTTAATCCATTCCTTATGATGCTCTTTTGAGACCGTAAATCTCAATTGTGCAATTAGTGACCTTCAAAGGGGGGAGTCATAGTGAGGGATGGCTCTCAGTTTGATGCTTTGAGACTCGTCCCTCACTAGCTCTAACTTTCATAGACCATGAGAATACCATGGATGGTTGCTTATGAGCTCCTCATGAAAAATCTGGTAGGATGGCTATGGCAATCTATGGTTATCATGGTTGTAGAATCGATGAACTTCATGACAGGGGTGTCTTAGAGCAAGTCTTTGATACAACTTGCTAAGACGCTATCATGTGGTTTGCCTTTTGCAAGAGCTGATGAGCCCATGCATTCAAATTGTTATTGTTGTTTTTGCAGGTTTCTCTTTTCCATTGCATGGAAAGAAACCCCATAATGTGTCAACAAGACTCTAATTCACAGATTTTCTTGGATGGTTGCTTCATTACTTACAGCATGAGATCAAGTCTTTGGCATGGTTCGGTTAGTTGATCAATTCCTTTGCCTTCTACAATGGATGATGAGTCCATGCAAGCCTTGGCATTGGGCTGCATGCAGTACAAATTGTGCTTTAGCATGTAATAAAAAATTTGTTAACACATTTCAAACATGGAACATGTCAGTACATGTTCTACTTTGGCATGCCAATTCACGAGCTCCACCCTGTTGGATTGTTCTTTCAATAGGGTATCTAGTTGATCCCAATTCCTAACAGGTTTTTCATATTTGCAAGCTCTTCTCTGGAAAAATAAAGATATTTGTGAGCTTCACCCCCTTTGATCATTCATCCAACATGGTATTCTCTTGATTCCAAGAACGGTCAAGATTTTCTTAATCAGGTTTTCGTCCATATTTGATTATGGTCCCTCCGTCAATTATGAAGTCCTCTATCTTCACATGTTTGAATGTTCAGATCATTACAAATCAATTAGGGTCCTCTCTGTATTTAGAAACTCCCTTATCACATTGTGATCTTATTCACTTATGAGATCATCACAATGTGATTAGGTCCCCTCTGTGATCCTAAAACTCCCTTATATTTGGATCATAACAAATGGATTAGTGCTCTTCCATCGATTTAGAGGCTAAAGCAACACAAAGATCAAGATTAAGACAAAAACACAGATACAATGTAAACTTGTTTTGATATTAATATAAAGAAACAAATTTATGTTTTCTTTTTTAAACGTCACGTAGCTATGGCTGTCATCTTAATATATATTGGTGACGACTTCAAATGGTTCTTGATGTTTGTAGATGTGATTTTGTTATTCTTCCATAATCAACAGTTGCACATGACATATACTTAGATAGGCCCAACATCAAAACCTAATGATTCAACAAAAACATTATGTCTTGATCTTCCCTAAACCCAAAATCACATGTCCTCTATCCTCTCCTCCCCACTT
The DNA here is from genome assembly GCF_047967505.1 of Dipteris shenzhenensis. NCBI lineage: Eukaryota > Viridiplantae > Streptophyta > Polypodiopsida > Gleicheniales > Dipteridaceae > Dipteris > Dipteris shenzhenensis. The sequence continues at coordinate 20,270,485 of NC_141617.1, read as the reverse complement.
CCATTTTTTTGTGGTTAACATGATTTTCTCTTAGCAACATTTGAAGCCGACCTACCATATAGCAGCTAGTTTCTTTGAAGGAAACCTTGGATGGATTCAAAAGGGAAGAAGGGCCTCATATATCAATTTGTATATTCCATCTATCAAGATTTCTCATGAAAATTTAAACCCACATATTCTTGAATGGAAACGAAACAATGGGAAGTAAGAAAATTAGACATTAGTTTATTGTACCCACATAAGTATGAAAGATATTCTTTGAAAGGATCTACCCAGGGGTTGTGAGACTATTAGTTAACTAGCTAGCATGAAAAAAAGAAAACTAGCTAGCATGAGCCCTATCATTCATACGAATATTAATTCTTCTTGAATGGATACTAAAACAACATGACAAGAATACTCCTCAAGATGAAAAATGGAATCCTTTACAATGCTTGATATCATAGTGAATGAAAGTGAACTATTTTATTGATTATTAAAAAAATGAGCCTCAAAATGTGTGAAAGTCATGGTATGGAATACAAAATGTTCACTGTACCGTTCTATTAGAATCACCATACCGAACCAATAACTTATCAATTCTAGACATGACAAGAATACTCCTCAAGTTGAAAAATGGAATTGTTTACAATGTCAGATATCACAGTGAATGAAAGTTAACTGTTTTATTGATTATTAAAAAAATGAGCCTCAAAATGTGAGAAGGTCATGGTATGGAATACAAAATGTTCACCACCATACCCTCTATTAGAATCACCATGCCGAACCAATAACTTGTCAATTCTAGACATTGTAGTCTTTGTTTCTCCAAGTTCTTTACTTCCCCTATATGCATAATGTGCATGACCTTTTTCTTATGCAAAGCAATCTTTATTAGTGTTGTACTAGTTTGTGATATTTGAACTTCGTTTTTCTCTGTTAGAGCATTGTAGGCTCCTATATAAATTCTGCTCTTTGCATATTAGTTGTCTTGTTTCTTTTTTGCTTCCCCTGTGACTAACGTCCTCAAGGCCCTTTTAGACAAATTTTTCATTTCCTTTTTTAAGATAATAATAATAATAAATTGCGAGCTTCCATGAAATTTTCATTTCCTTTTTTTTAATAATAAGAATAAATTGCCAACTTGCATTAGGGGGTTGATAAGACCCTAAAAAGACAAGATGCGTACAAAAAGGAAAGGGGCACACTCCCCAAAGAGCTTGAAGCAAAGGATAACTTCATTTCCTAAGTGCTATAGACCCTCGATCTCGATCCCAGCTTTTAAACTTTTTCTCTTAGCTTGATAGAGTCTAAGGTTTTAGGATTTTTGTGGGCTCTAGTTTTAGAGGTCTAAGGTTTTAGGATTTTTGTGGGCTCTAGTTTTCTCAAAGGAAAAGGCTTTCTCAAATCAAAACAATCCCCTGCTTGAGTTTTTTGTATACGCGTAAGCTGCTCTTGGGCATGGATGAGTATCTGATCGATTGGATCAGGGCTATGGGGACCAAGAGGAAATGAAGGCAGGAGTGTATGTTCTTGAGGGACACGAGGTTCCTTAGGTCCTCGGAGGAAGGCCCGAGGATTCACAGGTTCTCGAGGGAAAGGCCGTGGGAGAGGTTCTCGTGGGTGCACTGCGCGTTCTCCAGGGAGAGGCTCTGGAGGGAGAGGTTCTCGTGGGCGAACTTCGCCTTCTCTCGGACAAAAAGGACGGAGACTTGGAGGCGGGATATCATCTTGGGGGAGTTGCTCACCACCGGGCTCGAAAAACGGACCCGTCAGTGTGTCTCCGATCTGCGTATGGGGTCCTTGACGCCAGTAATGAGGACCTTCAGCTGTTTCTTGATCGGGTTCTTCACGGCTCCAAGGTCTTCGCCTCTCCTCTTCATGTAATTTTGAACCCCTTGGATCTTCCCAGCCTTCTCCACTCGTCACGCACAGCCCCAGCAGCACCAAGCTCGCAAGAAATGCCCGCTTGCCTGCCATCTTCTCCCTTGCTACTAGCTCGGGGCAGCCACTTCGGCGTTTTATAGATGCCACATCCTTACAAGGAAACCCACTAGCCGCGTCCTGTCTGAGTGGAAAATCTACAAAACAAACTCAAGTTTCGTTGTGGGTCTCATCGAACCAGGAACTAACTTACTCAACGATCGTAATGACTTCGACAGACCGTATAGTTCTGGAATCTGAAACCAAGAAAACTGATGGAAACTGCGATTCGAAATCGTGCCGGATAACAAGTCTGGTGGCACCTAAGAAGTCGAGTTAACTACAAAACTATGTCTATCACACACCGACCATGAAACCGCAAGACAATCCGTTATCAATTTCAGTTAACGAGAGCCGTGACGCATCTTGATACTTTCGAAATTGTCTGAATGCATAGTTGAAAATTGCAATCACGTGTAACACATGTGAGGTGACACACGAAACGAACTTATAAATGGTTTCGACTCTCCCTTTCACTATATTAACAAGATGAATTTCATTCATGTGGCTTGCCCTAGATGGAATTGCAAGGGAGGAGAGAGAGAGAGAAGAAGAAGAAGAGAGAGAGAGAAAAAAGGGTAGAAAAAAGTGGAGGATTTAAAGGGATGAAGGAGAAGAAGAGGAGAGAGAGAGCAAGAGAGAAAGGTGGAGAATTTCATGGGATACTCGCATGCTCCTCAAATCAATGCATGCCAAAAAAAAGTGAACATAACAATAACTAAATACTTGATTTTTCTCTTTGGAGGCCAAACGATTATTAGGGTCTACCCATTGGGGGCAAGCCAACAAAATGAGCAGATTTTACGAAATGCATAGTTTGTTCACACGCCAACGAGCTTCAAGCATTTAATGGTGGACTCCAAGGCATCTTTGATTACTTGCAAGGAGCTCTACAAGGGCAGTTGGGCATTGCGCCCATCAAGATTTGGAGCTTTGAAGGCAGTTGAGCCCACCAGCAACGCCACATGCTAGCTTTCTATTGGCTGGGAAGAAATTACGCTCTGATGCTAGAAATTATCCAAAATGGAAGTGCCAATCTTCACACCAATGGCCCTTCAATCTCTTCTTGGAATGCACGCCAACCTACAAAAAACTCCACTAGCCTCGCATTATTGCCATCGTATGCTTTGGCTCTAAGCTAACAACATGCAATTCATACACTTTTGGTATAGGAGTTTCTCTTTTATGGGTGGAGTGCAATGACATAAAGAGAAGTTACTTTTTGGGGAAAGCATACACATGGTGTACCAAAATGGTGACATGTGGTGCTTGTTCGAAGCAAGGTCACCTACCATGTGGATTGGAGCACATCACTATTGCAAATTGGAGATTTTATTATGTTTCTCCAATAATAGCACAACTTTGCAGAACATAATGTTCAAAAAAGTAAGAATGTTGCAGATAGCAAGTTGACAGAGCCTAAAGAAATACGAAATCCAAAATAACAAAGTTGCACAACAATTTAGCAAACCGAGATTGAAACAAACAAATTTGCAAGATAAGACAACCAAGTTGCAACATAGCGAGATTATATAAACAAAGTTTCAACTAAAGCAAGTTGCACTTATCAATCACAATGCGATTAGGACCCCTTCATCGATTATGAAACTCCCATATCTCATTGTGATGTTCTGAGACATATTTCACTTTTCTTTTAGATCATCACAACACGGTTAGGGCCCCTAAGTCAATGATAAGGGATTTGTGATGATTTTGAGACTTGTGGTGTTTTTCTTATTCATTTTATCATGTAGATCGATTAGGGTCCCTCTATTGATTCGAAGACTCCCCTATCACGTTATGATAATTCTAAGACCTATCGAGTTTTTCTTTTCTACTTTGTCTTTTAGATCATCACAACGTGATTGGGGCCCCTCCGTTGTTGATTCTAAGCTCTCTTATCCTGTTGTGATGATTTTTTAAATACTGTCTATTGGCCTGCTAAAATCTTCTTAAGCCTATGTCCTTGTACAATTTGTTTATTTGCTTTAAACCTTTAAATATTTCAATTTTCAAAAGGCATGATGTGGTAAATCATCTTATGGACCTCAGAGGACAGGTAAAACAAATTGCTCTCTCCTTCAATTACTTCCATGGGGAATTTGGGGGCTCGAATAAAGTGTGACTATAAGAACACCATTGGATGGTCTTCAAGCAAGCAATAATGGTGGTCATCCTACCTTTTCTAATACCATCTAGACACCGCAACTGACCCTACCTTGTATGAATTATGCTAACCATTCCTTAGTACACGTCTTAGTTTCTCCTTGTCACCTGCACATTTGATAATGTAAATCTCCACACCTTCATTATTGCCTACCTCTACATTGACAACAAAATTATCCCCTACACTAAGGGCATCACTTAGAGCATCACGTACTTTCATTTTTTTGGGTACAAATTGACATTGTACTCGTCATCGTTGATACATTGGGAGGTAACATGCCTCACATGCATCTACTTATCGACGTAAGGTTTGTTGCTACAGTGTCTCTAATGTTCTTGCATGCATACACATCAATAACATGATAACTATCTTGTTCTCAAAGTTAGTAGGATCATCCTTTAAAAGCCACACATGCAATAAATTGATCGAGTTCCATAGGACTACAGGCATTCCCATTGATTAGAACTATCCACATATATCTTTTTCACATCTCAATTTGCTCATGGGTAGCCTGCATGTGCCACATGACTCAACCTCACCCTTAGGAACTTTACCACATCACCAGCACATTGTAGTTTTTTCCCATGCATCTTTAGTTGCTCATGTGGCAAGCACTACACCTGTACCATCATGCTCCCCTTTCCCATGGCCTGAGCTAAAGAAATTCTAGGTCATTTGTAGGTGTATAAGGTCGTCATATCGATTTAAAAAGTAGAAGGGCCTCATGGCTTTGAAATTAGATGCATCACCGTTTGACTAAGCCGAGTGTCTTTTGAGATTTACAGTCTAATCCCTTAATGAATGATGGCACAAGCAAAGCAGTTCTATACAAAAAGTGTATAATCATGATCCTTGTCATTAGAGACATCAAAGTGGGTATCTTTATGAATCGTGTTCCATTAGGGGAGAAATGGGGTCTCAAAAGGGCATCATAAGGAATGGATTAAGAAATGGACTAGTCCTAATGAAAGGGCCCCTAAAAGGACCTCATAAGGAATGGATTAGTCCTAATGAAAGTCCTAACCTCCCGAGAACCCCCCCCAAGTGACCCCACCTCTTACACCTCTTACACAACTCTTACTTCTAGGTGGGAACCAACAAATTCAAAATTCAAAATTTGAATTTTGAATTCCCTCCCTCCTTCTCTCTCCTCCCTCCCTCCCTCCCTCCCCCTCCCTCCCTCCCTCCCTCCTCCCCCCCCTCCCCCTCCCCCTCCCTCCTCCACCCCCTCCCTCCCTCCTCCATGCTTGCTCCTCCTCCCCTCCCCCTCCCTCCTCCTCCATGCCTGCTCCTCCTCCCCCCTCCCTCCTCCTCCCTCCTCCCTCCCTCCTCCTCGATGCCTAGTCCTCCTCACTCTCCACACCTGCTGGTCCTCCCCCCTTCCCTCCTCCCCCTCCATCCCTTCTCTTCAATTGTTGGTCGTCCCTCCCTAGTCCCTCCTCCTCTTTGCCCTCCCCCTTCCTGCATGCTGCTTCTTCAAGCTTGCTTCTCCACACCTTCTCCTTCTCTACACTCGTTTACTCATGGCACCATTCGAGGACATCTCTAACAAGTACCAGGTTCACCTAAAGTTGGAGGTTGAATATGAAAGCACACATAGTTTGGGATTAAGGGGAGCTTCCAAAATCCACAGTCTTCATTCGCAAGGAAAGAAGCATCTCGACCTTTGGGTAGAAGGATCCTTGTATCCTTTAGATCCTGCCAACCCAAAGAGCCCTCCTTTTCATACAATGCATGAGCTAGTTTGGTTTGTTGGAAATGGACATGCGGGGTTGCTTGGTTATTTCAATCTATTAAACAAATCTCAATCAATGGCTACATATGCAAGCAAGCGAGATGCGTAGAGCCCAAGCAGAGCATCTAGTACATTTAGGAAATAGCACCATTGTTGCAATGCATAACTCTATGCAAGATCTTCATATGATAAAGCCAAAGCATTGGACTTGGAGCAAAATACATTGGAGTTGGAGTGACATAAATTGCAAGAGTCACTCTGTAAGCTAGCTGAAACCAAAAAAGGCTTGGAAATATTTATATAGAATCAAATTCAACGAGTTGTAGAGAAGGAACAAGAGAAGGCACAAGAATGAGTGCAAAAGATGAAAGAAACACCTTTGGGATTAAAGGATAGGAAAAGAAGGTACTAACATAACATGGATGCATTGGCACCCACTAGTGGTGCTAGAAAGAGGAGAGTCCGAGATAAAAGGTTGGTTATCAAATGTTCCAATGAAATTAAACTCTTTTGTGCTACACTATTTGTGACTAAGATTTTATTGTGTTCTTCTTTAGGAACTTCATGGAAGATGTGATGGGAAGAACAAATGGTGATGATATTGACTATTCATATGCTCTAGCTAAAGCGATGTCATTGGGATACTAAGGGACCCAAGACACAAGCACGTACTTGTGCAAGTTATTGATGAAGAGGTGATGAAGGACTTCAAGGATATTATGGATGCAAAGGAGATGCTTGCAGCTTGTAATACTGCCGATGTAAGTCATGAGGCTTACACATTTCAAAATTTTCAAGTCTGCTATTTTGGGAAAGTATAAGAAGTCTACAGCAACCCTACCCACACCTTGGTCTATGCACGATGAGAAACAAACCAACGTGCAAGAGAAATTCTTGGAGGGTACCACTGCATAAGGGGCACAATGACTTGAAAGAGTGAAAAGAAATCTAGCTTGCAAACCTTTGAGATGAATGCTTTCAACAATGTCTACTTATATTTTGAGAAACTACAACAAGCTATGGTCGAATTCTATGGCATGAGAGAAGATGGTAAGAGGAAATCCATTATAGCATTGCACTTTACTTAGTTCATTTCCTATATCATGTTTATCCTAACGATTTCTCTCTTTTATTGTATAGAATGCAATGGAAAGCTCATATTTGTCATCAAAATGGATGAAGCTCAATTGGTGAAAGAACACAAGTTAGAGAGAGTGAGCATTTGCATTATGAATAAAGCCTTAGCCTTTGTTCAAGGGAACTAGGAAGTAGAGCAAGATTTCTCAATGCAATCAGAGAAAGATATATGGTGGCTTGCAGCATTTGAGACTCCAAAAGAGTGCCATGAGACATTGAAGTGGGTTCTAGATAGAACAAGAATCCCATCAATGATCCGAAGATAAGAGGAAGGGCAAACACTGACAGTAGATAGCCATGGAACATTTTGAGTTGAATGGCATCTTGCTGGTGATTTGAAAACCCTCAAGCACTTGCATGGTTGTGATACAAGGGCAAATGCAATGTTCACATGCCTTTATTGCATGTGTTCGCAACATAAGCAAAAGGTTGGCTTATAATGGGAGAATGGCATTCTATCTTGCAGCCAAATGCAAGCTCCCAATCGCGACAAGAAGGATCCAAAGTGGGATCCCATCTTGCCCATCCCACTAGAGAGAGTACACATATGTACTTTACACACAGAACTGCACGTACTTGATAAGTTGTTGTATTTGCATCTTGTTTATGCTTGCAATTTAATTCTGCAAGAAGTATCTGCACAGTGCATTGCGGAAGCTGAGAATTTGTTGTCAGACATGGGATTCCATGGAGGACATGTCAAACTTAAGGAGGATAAGAAAATGTATGGGGCAACACAGAATCTTCATGCTAAAGTGTCCATGGGTGGAGGGAAGGCAAGGAGATTCCTATCTAACCACAATCTCAACAAAGACAAACATACATTGTCTCAAAGTAGTTTGGGTTGTGAATACTAGAAAGCATTGTGTGAATGCATGACCAACAAGGCTTCTCATCCTCTAGTAGCAACTTTGAGAGCTAGAGTATGGACAAAGGTAGATGCATTGATAAAATTTATTTGTTAGGTTTAAATTGATGAGATGTATTGTGAAAGGTTCAGGATGGCTATGAGAGAGTTTATTCAATTAATGGTGCATGGGGGGAGTTGCACATTACGCATTACATGGTAATCTTGTCACCATAGTTATATTTGGCACTTGCTTTATAAAAAGTTCTTGTGCTGAAATGATGCTCGTCATGTTTGCAGCATATTCTCTATGCACACGGACCATGGTTTGTACAAAATTGGGGCCCTTTGTCCATTTGGAATACACAAGGCATAGAGAAGTTGTACTATGGAGACAAGGCAGCCTACTTCAAGAACTCAAGGCATGGTGGTGTCGTCACTCGTAGCAATGCATTGCATGAGATGTTCGACTGGTTTTTTAGATGTCTACTAGGTAGGACTTTGAAGTCTGAAAAGGCAAAGGCATCAGAACTTGCAAAAGCAATTCAAATTGTATCAAAGAATAGAAGGAATAGTGCTTGGAAAGCATCCATAGGGAGTTGAGGAGTCGCACGTTGGTTGCAAGCTAGAGTGAGACAAGGGAGCAGATGGGTCCAACCAGCAATAGAAGCTATGGTGTAATTGTATACAGTTATGAAATGAATATCTTGCTTATTTTGCCCACAATTTGCGTACTCAATCTTGCAGTCCAGGGTCTGTGTGAGGTAAGGTGGTTGGGGAAGGTGGGGATAGGGTGAGGGAGGGGAAAGAGAAGGGAGGGGCGTGGGGCGGGATGGGGCAAGGGGGGCGTTGGAGTGATAGAAAGGGTGGAGGGGGGGGGGGAAGTAGGGGGGAGGGCAACGGGGGGAGGGCGACGAGGGTGGGGGGGTTTGAGGGGTTAGGGAGGGGGCGGGGGTGGGGGGCACGATGAAACCCTAAACATAATTAAAAGGGATGTCAAAAGATGATGGGCCTAGATAAAATGTTTTTCAAAACCCTAACTCTCATTATTTGATGGCACGAGTGAAGAACACTGCTAGACCCACAGGACGTCGCCTCCACCCTTCCTCCTCTAGCTCCACCACCTCCACGACATCTACGCACTCGAACCTATCTGGGTCTAGTGGTGCCTCATCAAACTCTCGTGAGCCCTCCCAAAACTCTCGTGAGCCATCCCTCAACTCTCGTGAGCCCTCCCCCGGCTCTCACAATCCCTCTCCCAAGTCCTGTGACTCTCGTGATCCCTCTCCCAAGTCCTGTGAGCTTACTCCATAGCCTTCTCCTCTCTTCTCCTCCACAATCTCATATACCCTCTGCCAAGTCCCGTGAGACCTCTCCCAAGTATCGTGAGTCCACTCCCCAATATAATGAGCCTTCTCCTCCTACCAAGTCCCATGAGCCCACTCCCCAATCTCATGAGCCCACTCCCCAGTCCCGTGAGCCCACTCCCAAGTCTCAAGAGCATAAGCCTTCTCCCAATTCCCAAGAGCATGAGCCTTCCCCTCATCCTGAGCCTTCTCCCAAGTCCGAAGAGCATGAGCCTTCCCCCCCCCCATGACATGACTCCCTCAATTTAGCAAAAGGTGTTTGAGAACCTACCTGATATTGAGAGGCTTCTGGATAGGGGTCAAGAAACTACAAGAAAGAGCACGATCTTCCCTCTCTCAGAGATAGCACCCATTGTGGACATGGTTCATGTGCCTGTAAATAGGGTAAAGAAAACGCCGAGGAAGCCCCATCCCAAAAAAAATGAAAGCTCAAGTCATCCACAAGAGGGGGATTTGGAGGAGGATCAGCACAGATAAGAGCAACGCAAGAAGTTCAAGGCAAGACAAGAGGCCGTGGAGCCACTTTCGTTACACGAGAGTGGAGCATTGATATCTAACAAGCATAACCTGGACTACCCGGTGTACTTTGTGAGCCGCTAGCCAAATGAGGCCAAGGTCAACTACAAAACAACCAAGAGGGAAGGTCTGGCCATGGTCTATGCAGTCAAGAAGTTCAGGCACTACTTGTTAGCCAACAAGTTTTTCTACTTAAGAGAAAATCCCATCCTTTGGCACGATCTATCCAATTGGATGAATAGACCACTCTTGCCCCCAGGCCCTGCCAGTCCTAAGGCCAACCACTCGTCATTGCTGAAAAAGGGGCAGTACTTACCCAAGGTCCCCATCAAGAAGCTAGGCCAATACTTTGAGGGCGATGACATGAACACTGCTATCCCCATAATCTATCAGCACCAAAACTAGGGGAGCATAACCTAGACTACCCGGTGTACTTTGTGAGCCGCTAGCCAAATGAGGCCAAGGTCAACTACAAAACAACCGAGAGGGAAGGTCTGGCCATGGTCTATGCAGTCAAGAAGTTCAGGCACTACTTGTTAGCTAACAAGTTTTTCTTCTTCGTGGACCACCAAGCATTGTTATACTTGATCAACAAGCCCTACATGAGTGGACGCATCACTAGGCAGATGCTAATCCATCACCAGGAGGATGCTAATCCTCTTGGAGTTTGACTTCACAATCGCTGTATGTAAAGGAAAAGCCCATGTCCTAGCCAATCACCTGTCGAGAATCCCAAACGGTGAAGCTCCAATGGGAGTCGAAGATGACCTCCCTAATGCTTCTCTCTTCTTCCTCGACATCATTCCTGAATGGGCCATCGAGATCGATCACTAAGCCAACAGCCTACCTCTTGGCCAAACCCTTAAGAAGGATAGAGAGCCCGCAAACTCATTAAGGAATCATTGCCATATCAGCTAATCGCAAGCTAACTATACCGCATGGGCAAGGATGGCATCCTGCAAAGATGTGTGTGCGAGCACAGATACATCAATGTGTCTGAGGAATCCCACTCGGGAATTGCAGGAGGTCATTTTGTTGCCCGCTGATGTAACAGCATGTAAGGTCCTCCAAGATGGCCTTTGGTGGCTGACTCTCTTTAGAGACACAGCCAAATTCATCAAACAATGCGACCCTTGCTAGCGTATCCAAATCCCACACAAGGTGGACATGATGCCCTTGGCTGGAATGCCAGAATCTTAACCGATCAGCCCTTCGAGAAATGGGGCATCAATTTTATTGGACCCATAAGTCTAGCATCTAAAGGAATTGGGGCCAGATACATCATCTTGGCCACAGATTACTTCACCAAGTGGGTAGAAGGGAGAGCCATCGTGAAGGCAGATGCATGAAGCCAAATTCTTATATGAACAAGTCATCACGCAGTTTGGATGTCCCTTAGAGTTAGTATGTGACTGAGGAACTCATTTCCTCAACAAAGCGATAGCAATCCTGACTAGTGAGTTTATGATCATACATAGGAAATCACTGCCATACTACCCTAGGGCAAATAGCTTAGTTGAGAGGTCCAATAAAACTTGCTATAAGATCATAATCTGTACAGTGGAGGCCAGTCACACCAACTGGGAGCATAAGCTCATAGCAGCATTATGGGCCTACAGAACATCCTACAAGGTGGCCACGCACTGTACCCCCTTCAACCTAGCCTTTGGGGTGGAGGCGGTGATGCCAATGGAGTATGTAATGCGTAGCCTCCATCTTATCGTTAAGGAAAGGGTTACAAAAAATGCATTGGCAAAAAGGCTAGTTGACCTTGAAAGGTTAGAAGAGACAAGGTTGTGTGCAGCCTACTCTCTCCGAGTAGGGAAGGCCCGACACAAAAAGTGGTTCGACCGCAACCTCAAGAACAAAGACCTGGCAGAGGGAGATTTAGCACTCCTCTACAGCACCCGCAATACCAAACGCAAGCTCAAGTACTAAGGTATGGGTCTCTACCACGTGGTTGAGATCACTCACAAGGGGCGTGCCGAATAGCCACCCTTGATGGGATAGAAATGGATGGCTACCTTAACACAAGCAAATTAAAAAGATACTATGGACCAATCACACTGTCTACCCTTCAAGCCATCCATAGAGAAAAAGAACTCAAGGCCAAGGTAGCCAGGATGAAACGCTAGACCATCGAAGAAGCCAGAGCCCGTAACGCTAAGCTCAGACAGTGTAAGCAAATGACACTACTTAAGGCAATGACTGAACAGGTGGAACTAACAGATGAGCTAACAATAGAACCAGCTAGGTACTTATTCAACTGTAGGTCCCGCGCATGTGCATCAGAGCACTCGTGGATCCACGAGCGAGCCACTTCATCTCCTGAGAGGTATGGGAAAAGCTACAAGTACCCCTAACCCTCACTATCACTTTAGTAAGAGCTATAACGGCCAACTCATACAAACCTTGTGTTTTGTGAATTTAATTCTAACGGTTGTTCACCAGGTAGTAGAAATACACTTTTATGTTCTCCCCACAGAAGCAACTAACAAACAGATCATGTTGAGAAGGACTTGGTGCTACGCCGTGAACTGTCAAATTGATTGGTGCGCCCAAACTACTTCGCTCACAAATGGTGGTAGAATGGCAAAAGTTCCGCTGTGTGAGTCAAGTCTTGCTCCTTTAGGTCCACCCTCGCTAGCCCACGACAACAAAGTTACACAAGAGGGCGGACTGGAAGCCCCATCCATCTCCAACCCCTTGACAAGAGTCCAATCCCGAAGGGGGTGGAAGACCAACCGCAATGGCAACCCGGTGCCATTGCCCATTTTGCCGCCATTGTCGTCCTCCCCTCAGGAAAGTCATGAGCTGAAAGTACAAGCGGCTATCCTCTATGCTCAATGCTACTTCAACTAGAACTGACGACCAGAGGGGGTCCAAGCAACACAAAATTCCTTAATCTCTCCAGAGACGTCTCTTTTGAAAGCATCCGTGCCAAGAAGAAGGACACACCACCATCTCGTTCTTCGAACTCCAAGCTCCAATCCACCTCCTCAATTGCAACATCCCCCCAAACGTTGGGTCTCTACCAAGTATTTGGGAGACCGAGGCAAGCAAGTCGCCTGGGTCCCAAAGTTTAATGTAGAAACCACGAAGGTTCCAAAGGTGGCCACACAAGAACCTGCATCGACCCAAGAGGCAGAACCACAAGAACCTATCGATGAACCAAACGTAGTGAACCAGCCCCAAAGTCTTGAACGCACTCTATTACCATGAATCATCCAACTCAACACAAATATCACCAAAGGAAGCAAGGGAGCAACACAAGAACTGACCCCTACAATGTGAGGTGTTACACAAGAACCTGAGGGCAAACCCTTGAGGGTAATGGTGGTCGTACCATCTCCATTGGTACTGTCCTCTACTCACGAGAGTAAGGGTCTGCACCGAAGGAGGTCACACAAGAACTCGCTTCCCCTGTGATAAAGGACCATTTCTCGACAACTAGTCACAACGCCAATGTGCCTGTAGCGTCCAAGGTAAGACATAAGATAGACACATGCTGCACATGGCTTTTAACATGCTATGCGGTAGCACGGCATCTATCCACACCACATTTCTCATAATTGTCAAGTCCAGGTCTAGGTGAGTTAGTACGGTAGGCATCTCACTCGATGCACCCACAGCCCACAAGTCACTACCGAACACACATACACACTCACACACACACATCCACGGTCGGCACTAGGTGATTAGGGTCAGTACGTCCCTTTTGCATTTTTTAGCCATCTTGCATGTTGGCCTCACAATCCGTCACACACCACACTCCACCCGTTCTTATCTCCCACCCATCTTGTGAAGATAGTGGGAGAGAAGGAAGGAGTCTCACTTGCGGCTTTCTCACATACACAATGGGGGAATACACACAAAGGTGGAGGCTGAAAACAGTTTTCCTCTTCTTAGTTGTAAAAGCCAAAAGAACTCTAGTACAAAGAAATAGAAGAACCCTATATGTGGTTCTCAAACCAAACTCAGCTAACTAAGGTGGCATACTAACTAAGCCACGAACTAGAGTACATAAGGATAGCTGTCATCCAGCTATTATTCATGGGCGGTGTACCAACCGCATCTGCAGCTAACAAGTCGGTGACATAAATGCACAACGGTCACCCTAGCATATCATGAGTGGAGCTCATATCTCAACAATCCCCCTCGAGCTCAATCCCAATTCCTGCACACCAAGTAGGTCTCTGAACTTGCGCAGCTTCTCTGCGCCCTATGCCTTTGTGAATATGTCAGCTACCTGATCCTCTGTGCTAACATAAACTAGATCAATAAGACCTAGTAAAACCTTCTCCCACACATAGTGATAATGCACCTCAATGTGCTTTGTTCTAGCATGATAGACTAGGTTATTTGCCAAGTGTATACTACTCATGTTGTCACAATAAATGACAATTGGCCCATCTGTAGATTGATGCATATCATAAAGTAGCTTATGCAACCAAGCTACCTCACATGCAGCCATTGCTGCACCCCTGTACTCAGCCTCTGTGCTTGACAAGGCAACTGTAGGCTATTTCTTGCTGCTCCAAGTGACTGCAGCACTCCCAAAAGAGAACACATATCCACTGGTAGATCGTCTATCAGAAATACTACTAGCCCAATCAGCATCAGTGTATCCATGCAACTGTATCTGAACCCCTATCTCATAAAATAGTCCATACTGCAATGTGGACTTCACATACCCGAGTATGCATCTAGCCGCATCCAAATGCGGTTTCCTTGGAGCCTGCATAAACTGACTTACCAATCCAACAGCATAGCTCAAATCTGGCCTGGTAATAGTCATATAAATCAAACTTCCTACTATGCGTCTGTACATAGTAGGGTCTTCCAGAAGCTCACTTGCATCGGTGCTCAGCTTCACATTCTGCTCCAAAGGAACTGAAATAGGCTTACAGCATGTCATCCGATATTTGGACAGCATGTCCAATCCATACTGCCTCTGCAAGAGCCGTATCCATCTTGGTTATCTAATCACCTCAATGCCCAAGAAATAACGCAGCTCTCCCAAATCCTTCATCTCAAACTTCTGCTTCAATAGCATTTTCACATGAAGGATATCTTCATCACTATCATCTTTGATGATCAAATCATCAACATAAATGACAAGTAGCATAATACCTTTCTCTGTTTTTCTCACATAAAGTGAGAAATCTGCCTTGGAAATCTGAAAGCCGATAGTGACAAATTACTGTCCTATCTTGTCAGACCATGCTCTAGGTGCTTACTTCAAGCCATACAAGGCTTTCTTCAACCTACAAACAAACTCAAGATGAACAACATAAACATAACTTGGTGGCTGCTCCATAAAGACCTCTTCTTGCAAATCACCATGCAAGAAGGCATTCTTTACATCCATCTGATGTAAAGACCATCCCTTTGATGCAGCCATAGCAATGAGTGCTCTTACGGTTGCCATCCTTGCAACCGGATTGAATGTTTCTTCATAATCAATGCCATATGTCTGTGCATACCCCTTGACAACTAATCTTGCCTTGTATCTATTCACAGAACCATCTGCATTGTGCTTCACCTTATAAACCTACTTACAGCCAATTGCATTCTTGTCTTTATGCAAAGGCACCAATTCCCATGTAGCATTTGCTTCCAAGGCATCCATTTCTTCATCCATGGCTTTCTCCCATTTTTCTTTTCCCATGGCTTGCTCAAAAGAAGTGGGTTCTGGTTCTTGTATCACTTTGATCATATAGGCATAGTGAATGGCTTTAAATCCATCATATTTCAGCCTATCCACAGGATACTGGACTATGGTAGACCTGCGCAAAATAGGCTCACTACCAGGTGCTCTCAAAACATCCCTGGTCTTCCTTGCTCGAGGTGTAACAACAGAAGGAATACCCAACTCATCATCAATGCTCTATTCTGAGCCACTGGATTCACCATCCACATAAGAGTGACCTGCATTCACATCAAACATGGGCTGATCTACCTTCTCTTTTCCTTTTTGTGATACCTGCATACCACTATCTGCATTGCTTTGAGGAGATTCTCCTGATCTCAATCTGTCTGTCCACGGCAAAGTATGTGAACCACTGCTAGAGGACACTGCAGGTCCACTGATATTTTGTGATTGCTGTTGTGAATTCTGTGCAACATTACCATTTTGTGCATCTACATCATCAATCACATTTACTAGTTTATACCAGCTGCTCATCTCATCAAAAACAACATCTCTACTCACTGTAAACTTACGAGTAGAAGGGTTATAGCATCTATACCCTTTTTGCTACAGAGAATAACCAATAAAGATGAACTTCTCAGCTTTTGGATCCAACTTGGACCTCAACTCATCTGGCACATGAACATAGGCAATGCAACCAAAAATTTTCAAATGAGAAATATCTGGTTTCCTACCAGTATACATCTCCTCTGGCGTCATGCCATGTATTGCTGCAGTGGGAGTCCTGTTCATTATGTAAATTGTTGTAGCAACTGCTTCAGCCCAATAATAATCTGGTAGGTCTTTTTCATTTAACATGGCCCGAGATACCTCTCCAATATGCCTGCTTTTCCTTTCTGCAAGTCCATTTTGCTGTGGGGTATGACTGCATGAATATTGCTGCTTTATGCCATGCTCCTGCAGGAACCTTGCAAACTCATTTGAGAGGTACTCTCCCCTCCATCTGACCTTAGGCATTTTATTTGCAGGCCTGTTTCTTTTTCAACCATAGCTTTAAAAGCTTTGAAATGCCCAAACACTTCACTTTTCTTTTTCATATTATACACCCAAACTTTTCTGCTATAGTCATCAATAAAAGTGACAAAATAATGACAGCCTCCAATAGATGCAACTTTAGTAGTCCACACATCATAGTGGATTAATTCCAATGGCTTCTTACTCTCTTGAACATGCCTAGGAAATGGTTTCCTTGCCTGTTTTCCAAATTGAGAGGCTTCACATACCTTATGCATTTCTACAACCTTGAACTTAGGTAATCCTGCAACAATATTTTGGGCTTGCATTGATTTAAGTCACTATACATTAACATGACCAATGAGTTTATGCCAAATATCAATATCTGCAACAACACCGGTCCCATGTGCAAACATTGCTACACTCAATTCAGGCATGTCCGCATCCAACGTATGACAAAACATGTGTGCCTCAGGATCTATGGACACTCTAAGGTGGATGGAACCTGTGTGAAAACATGATGAAGAGAGTGCTCATGACATGTATCTCAAGTCAATTAGGTTCCAAGATAGATTAGCTTGGACTCATAAAGAGAATCTTGAGATAGTGCAAAGTGCTTGATTGATATTCCTTCAAATGAACCTCCCTTTTATAGGTGAGGGTACTTACATCCATTTGCTTGCTCACATGTGGGATATCTCCTCCATGCCATGTGGCAGCTTACCCCTTGCTCATACCTTTGCTCTACAAGTGCTCATGGCACCATATCTCTCAACACCTCCCCTTGGTGCCATAATCCTTTGGCTACTGCAAGGTGGTCAGATGTGAGTTCCATTCCATCACCTCCCCTTAGTGCATGCATGCTACTTAAGGTGGTCAAGTGTGGCTTCTACATGTCAATACCTCCCCTGGGTGCTTTCATAGCTACTCTCAGGTGGTCAGGTTTGATTTACAAACATATAGGCAAGGTTGGCAAGGTTTTTCGTTTCTCAATACATTCCATTGATGTCACCATTTGGCTCATGGCTTGATGATGACTCGTTTGCTGCTTTGCTTGGTGTAGCTACCTGCATGATGCTTTGTTGTATCATATGCCTTGATGCTTTATGTGTGGATGCCATGCTTTCTGCTATGGACATCTCATACACTTGTGCTTTTGGCTTGCTTTTTACATCGATGTTTGCATTCATGCTTTGCTTTTCCATTTGTTGCAAAGGTCTTACCAATTGATTTCTTTCAATATTGGCAGTGTCTAATTGCATACAATGAATCTGACATGACAGGTGCGTAGAGCTCAAAAAGACGATCACTTTTCCTTTTTGGAGCATGTGCAAATTTTTCTTGGATTGCAAGTTACGCCTTGTTGAAGGTTTTGTGAAGAAGAGGGCCTTTGATGATGTGGCACAGGGATTCACATGCTGAATTCCATACTGTGCTTAGCAAGAGGCTGTGTGCTTAGAAGGCACTGCTGACTGTGCATGCTGATGTGGCTTAACTAACCTCACTCTAACTTAACCTGGCATATTGGGTTGACCTGACTGGGGTTAGTTTGACCAACCTTATCTGCCACGTGGCCAGAAGATGACCTAGCCTCTGAACCACGGGTTAACTTTACCTAACCTTGGTTTAATCTTACCTGCCACATGTCAATCATTGGTGACCTTGGAGGCTTTTGGTTTTCTGTTGCCTCCGATTTCCGTCGCCCGTCGATGGAGTTGTTGAAGAAGGTAGATTCACCGTAGAAGCTCGTTGAGATGCTGACGGAGATGAGCTGCTTGCAATGCAACTTGTTGGAGGAGGCAACGTTGGCAGGCTTCCTTCCTTCTTTCCTCGGTATCGGTGCTGGACTGCTCGTTGTTTGAGCTATGGAGCATGCGGTCGGGCTGAGATGCTGTGCAGTGGAGTGACTGTTGGGCTTTTGGGAGCAGTCCGATGCAGAGAGCCTTCCCGATGCTGTCTCAGCTCTTAGCCGTTGCACTTGCTGCAGGAGATCGCTACGAGGAGGATGTAGACTGTCGTTATGGAGAAGCCGCTGGTTCGCTCGTTGATGGAAGATTCATTGCTGGAGACGTAGAGTTTTGGTCGTTGCTGCTGGCCTTTGGAGACATATTTCGGTTGCTGGGCTGTTGGCTTGCGTTGGAGAGATGCAACTGGAGTTGAACGCTTGTGTATGCTGCAGGGTTGCGCAAGGATTAGTGGAGCTGCTGCGCTCAAGTATGTTGATAGTGGAGAAGCCGCTGAGCTTAGAGCTGCCTTGCTCGTGCTGTTGCACTGCTGTGGGATGGGTTTGCAATGCAGAGGACGTTGACGAACTAGCACTGCAGTAAACGAGGGCGCTATGGCTGTAGAAGTGTAGAAGGAGAGCCTTTAGTTGCTGCCTTAGTTCGCAACGGCATCACAAGAGTAGAGTATCTGAGTTGGTAGGTGGAGTTGGGAGAGCTATTCATCCCATTGTAAGGAGCAGAAGTCAGAGAAACACTGTTGTTTTGCTAGTGGGTGTAGACTTTGGTCGATGTAGCGGAATTTTCTCAATGCTTTCAACAAACTAAACAATCACAGAGTCTCTTTCTCACAAGCTCTCTCTAAGAAGAAAAAGAAGAAGAAGAAGAAGTTCTCATAGATCTATCTCACAAAATAGATCTCTAAAAAGGAATGAACTCTCTCTCTCTCTCATCAAGACTAACAAAATATCTCATAGCAATGAACGGAATTTTTCATTCAATCGACGGAATTCTCTCAATCTAAAAAACTAAAAACTAATCTAGGAGACAAAACATGAGCTCCTAAGACATGTCTACAACTAATCTAGGAATGGAAGCAATCCTAGTGAACTACTAATGAGCTAAACTAGGAGAGCTAAACCTATGCTCTGATACCATGACAAAACATGTGTGCCTCAGGATCTATGGACACTCTAAGGTGGATGGAACCTGTGTGAAAACATGATGAAGAGAGTGCTCATGACATGTATCTCAAGTCAATTAGGTTCCAAGATAGATTAGCTTGGACTCATAAAGAGAATCTTGAGATAGTGCAAAGTGCTTGATTGATATTCCTTCAAATGAACCTCCCTTTTATAGGTGAGGGTACTTACATCCATTTGCTTGCTCACATGTGGGATATCTCCTCCATGCCATGTGGCAGCTTACCCCTTGCTCATACCTTTGCTCTACAAGTGCTCATGGCACCATATCTCTCAACAACGTAAACATCCTGCCCTTCTTCTTTCCTTTTGCTATCAAGCGACTGTTATTTTTCATATCCTCAACAAAGCATCCATGAGGATTAAATCTAACCTGCAAGCCCTGCTCAACCATTTGACCAACAGAAACCAGGTTCTTGGTGATGTTCGGGACATGAAATACATCAGATAGGTATTTATTTTTCCCATCCTGCATAGACAAAGGAATTTTACTAATCTGCACAATAGGATGTGCAGTATCATCACCAATCTCCACACATCCTAGTCTTTCCATTTTCCTTGCATCCATTCTGCATGACCTGTCATGTGGTTTGATGCACCTGAGTCAACATACCACACATCATTGCTTTCTTCTGCACTTGTCACAGAATTGGTCATGTGCTGCACCATAAACAAATGCTCATTTTTGTCATCACCCTGTCTACTAGAAGATGCATAATTCGCTTGCTGCAATTTTCCATTCATGATGTCATTCTGCTTTTTATAGCAGTCTTTAGCCATATGACCCATTTTACCACAGTAGTAGCATTCAACATTGCTATTTGCATTTTGGCCTCTCTGCCATCCACCACGACCTCTTTGGCTCCCCCTGCCTCTAGAGTTACCATGTCCTCCTCCATAGGACTGGTTTTCTTGAGTTTGCTGCATATTCTGATTTCTACCACGGCCTCCAGATCAGCCTCCTCTACCTCTGCCTCTACCTCTTCCAGCATTTGAGTAGAAGACAGTTTCTTTTGAAGTTCCTCCTGAAGAAGATGCACCACCATTTCTCTGCTCTTCAGAAATTAGAAGAGCAAACAACTCCTCAAAATCAGGAAATTTTTCACGGACGGCAATGGATGTCTAGAACTGTGCATAGTCCTTTCCTAGACCATTCAAGGTCACAGAAACTAAATCATCATCTTCCATTGGCGACCCAATGGAAGCAAGTGCATCTGCAATTTTCTTCACCTTCATGTGGTAGTCGTTGATGCTCATATTTTCTCTCTTCACATTGTGCAACTCCTGCTTGAGCTGCATTTTCCTGGCTTGCATATTTGTGTTGTACATTTTTGCCAAAGTATCCCATGCCTCCTTTGGCGTACTTGCATCCTGAATATGCACAATCATAGAATCCGAAATACTGATAGACAGCCAATACATAACTTTTCTGGCTCTCTCATGCCATCCTTTAAATGCCTACATTTCCTATTGATTGGGAACATTAGGAAGAACTGGTTCTTCTTCATTTCCTGTAATGAACTCCCAATAGCCTTTTCCCATAAGGAAATTCGTCATTCTAAACTTCCATGCTTGGAAGTTGTTCTTGTCAAGCTTTTCAGTGACAATCTATGAAAGAGAATCAGACGCCATTGCAGAACACTGCAAAATATTCTGTCACTGCAAAAAACACAGCTTCTACCTCACAAGGGCAAATCTGCAAAACTGACAAAAGTGGTATTTGACCACACAGTCACCTCCTAGTGACAATTTTGCATGAACAGGCAATAAGGATGATTCTGTAACTCCCAATATCTTTGCACACAGGCATACGATGCAATTTTTGCGGCAACTTTCCACCGACCTGCAGAACAGTGGTCGCACAGCAAAAACAGGGCCTTTTTCTTAGTGCTTGCGAAGAACTTCCACCTCCAAAATGGGCCCCGAAATGGCCTTGAATCAGAAAAATAAAGTCACCAAGGTCTTTGCCCTTACCTGTAGCATATACTGCCCTCTCGCCACACCACGAAGGGTGTCTCAATCTGAGACAGTGCACTCTTGCACTTCCGGTTGTGCTACCTGCTGAGATTTGCTCCCAAACTTGAAAAAGGAAAGCAACACTGGTCCTCCTACCAGGACACTGCAAACTTGGTTTGCTTTCTTGAGCTCCTTACCACGAACCAGGCTCTGATACCATGTGAAGATAGTGGGAGCGAAGGAAGGAGTCTCACTTGCGGCTTTCTCACATACACAATGGGGGAATACACACAAAGGTGGAGGCTGAAAACAGTTTTCCTCTTCTTAGTTGTGAAAGCCAAAAGAACTCTAGTACAAAGAAATAGAAGAACCCTATATGTGTTTCTCAAACCAAACTCAGCTAACTAAGGTGGCATACTAACTGAGCCACGAAAGTTAGAGTACATAAAGATAGCTATCATCCAGCTATTATTCATGGGTGGTGTACCAACCACATCTGTAGCTAACAAGTCGGTGACATAAATGCACAACAGTCACCCTGGCATATGACGAGTGGAGCTCGATATCTCAACACATCTTCCCACTCCTTCACACTTTTCCCCTCGTTTCCCTTCCCCTTCTCTACACAGTCAGTATCCCACCGGTCGTTGCTATAGAGTTATCCCACCGACCATCGCCAAATCAACATATCCCACCAACTGGTGCCATCAAAGAGTCCCATCAACTGTTGAAATCTCCATATCATGTTGGTCGCCGCGGCCTAAACCAAATCCCATCAACCTTCGCCATCGAAGAATCCTGCCGACCCTCGCCATCCACGTATCCCACTGACTCTCACCATCCATGTACCCCACCCACCGGCACCATCCATGTACCCACTGACTGTCGCCATCAAATAATCCCATCGATCACCACCATAACCTCATCACATTGACCGTCCCATCTCCATATCACGCCGGTCACAGCCAAAACTGTATCTGACCGACTGTTGCCATCCCGTACCCCACCGATCATCGCCATCTGAAGATCCCGCCGACCGTGAGGATACAAAATCTATATAAACATACCCTATCTCGTCAGGTCATCGCAATAGCAGTTTCCCCCAGACTCTGCCAAAATTTCATCAAAATTCTCATAGCCCCCTGCCCTCTTCCGCAGCCATCTAGCACAGTCTATTTATGTCCTGCCACTCTTCCTCTTCCACCGACTCCCTCGTCACTCAATTACCCTTGCTCTTTCCCATGGATCCCAAAAACAAATTCTTTGAATTCAAAACGGAGCTGGGACTCCACCCTAGACCAATTCCATGGGCCATTGGCCCCTCCGATTCTCAAAGCACACCTTCGGCAATGATCTGCATGCCCTTTGAATTCCCCATCGAAGATTTGCAAGGGGAGGAGGAAGTGTCTAGGAGATAAGACACCCAGGAGGGTATGACAACAGCAGACACACCCCCCTCAAGATTAATAAAGCTCACCGCGGCTCCCACAAAAGGAGAATACAAAGTCATGCACTCCCAAACGCACTCACCACTCAGAGAAGCTTGGCTCCAAGAATTAGATGCATGCGCCATTCACTCATGCTTTGCCTATGAGGGTCATGATTACACCCTCCATTACCACATAGTGGCAGCTTATGCGGCAGTTAAGTAGCCAAAGGTGCAAGATGCACTAAAAGTTGCATGCCTGATTAGAGTGGCAGACCGTCTTCCATGCCACTTGGACATAAAACTCTTGAAAGTGTTCTTCCAGGGATACAATAGCAACACCAATATTGGCATCCTGTGAGATGCAACAGCTAATCCCCACCAATACCACCTCAATCAGGATGTGGTACGTGCCGCCTTCGGTTTGCTGGTTATCGGCAAAAAGCATGCAACGAAGAAGAAGCTGGAAGCCCTCATCAAAGTCAGCCACTATGACCGACTGAAAAGCAAAGGCTAAATCCACTTCACCACAATTCTCAAGCCAGAGGTGGAAAGACCGGCAAGAGCCCTGCAATGGCTAATGCAAGTAAGGCACATGGACCACCATTAGTCCATCGTGCCTAATATCTTGTTGCAGTTGGTGGATCCATAGGTTACAAATTGGACAAACTATTTCTGCAGCCAGATGAGGGATGACCTCAAAACACATGGGGAAGTCATCGGCAACCCAATGCTCTATATGCCAATTCTATACTACCTGCTGCTGCAGTCGCATCCAACTATTGGCTATGGGTTGGCTGAAAGTTCCGCCACGGGATCAGCTCACACAGCGCCAAAAGAAGTAGAGGTCAACCCAAGCGAGCAAGGATAGTAGAGCCCAGTGCCACATTGGTCAACCGTCTTGCGCAACCGAACCCTAGTTGCTCGTGCAATATGAGGATCACCAGATGTAGGAATTCTTGAGCCGACAACTACGACTCCAACAAGCGGATCCTTAGGACAAGGGAAAAAGGGTTCAGCAAGAACCCATCTTAATTGAGGTCCTCCCAAGTGATGAAACCCTCTGTCTCGGCCTCAGCAATGGCCCAAGACACCACGTCCTTCATCATCGGCACCTCCTCCTCTCCATGGGCAAGCCTAGTAGAGGCTTTACAATTTTGCAACGTGCCCTTGTATCGAGCACCAAGTGGCTATAGCCACATGTTAGCCAAGCAGCTTTCACGTGCAGACCTGATGGAACAAAACTTATTTGAAGCCATGGTGCAACTTCCATAGGTGGCACAAACAATCCTACAAAGGAGGCAAGCACATGCCTCATAGCTCTCAGCAAATCTCCTCTAGGCATAGCTCTCCGTGCACGACAACCACACAATAATGGTTGTCGCCCAAGCCACAGGACAAGTAGCCATAAGCAGAGTAGAGGAGTACGACACAAAGGCTAAAGAGCTCGAGCTGGCAATGACAAAACTCAAGGATGAGCTCGCCACCATTAGCGAATCCTTGGTTCAAACTCTTATGGACCAGACCGACAAAGCGGAGTCTGGCCTTCGAACAGCATTGGAGCAAAAGATGCAAGTAGAGGCACAACACGCCAAGACACAGGAGAACTAGGAGTGCTAGATACAAACACTACAGGATCTCCTGGCGTAAGAATGGGCACTAATAGTGTCCCTTCAAGAAGAGAACTAATGACAACGTGCCCCCAGTCACTCCGAAGACTCAGGCTTAGAAGACCGAGAGCAACAAGAGCTCATAATGTATAGGGAGGTCTCCACACATCTTGTCACTTACACACTCACACCATGCACCATACCCCAAACACTACAAATGCACTGCAATGCACTCCGTGCACAAAACCTCATATTCCACCTAGACCTCATAGCTCCACTCCCTCCTAACACCCTCCAAAAAATCCTCCACCATAACCCCAATCACTGCCGCCCCATCCTAGCCATGTCATATTTTTCCTTAGATCTCCAACCCCCTAGTCTCTCTCTTCTCTACCCCTCAGACCTCCAGACTCTAGCCGCCCATCCCATTCTCCTAAATTTCCAAGCTCGATGTTGCATCATCATGGAGTCCACTAGTTATCCAATGGATGATGATGTGCTGCAAATTGCAAAGCCCGAGGAATTCAACTCATGGGTCCGCACCCCTGAAAGAGTGCAAATAGACAACTACGCAGGAACCATCGAACTCTACTTGTAAGCCCCCCATATGAGGAGAAGGCATTTGAGTAGCTCGGTTATCCGGTAGGTCCTAGTTTGGACACCAGATGGGGGCCATGTCTGGCCTGATGGCTGGATGGCTTCAGATAGAGTTGGCACACTGCCAACTAGGCTACATGCAAGTGCGGGAAGGCATCCCATGACTGACCGCATTGAGGGCAGATAGAGCATTTCCCGGGGCAGCAGAGCTGGCTCAAATAGGGAGCTATTGAATTCACATGAATAGAAAGAGTAGGATTGCTCTCTAATTTATAAGCTTGGCACACATCCAAAAAGCTAGGCTTTCTCAAAAGGCTGGGGCTTGCTTTTAACCAATATAGGACTACTTTTTCTAGAAAGCAATAGCTTTCTTCTCCGAATAGGCAATCTCATTGCTTTTATCCCTGTGGATCCTCTTTTAGGTTGGTCGCCCCCGTTTCCGTGGCTTTTGTTCCCAAAAGTTAACGTCCAGTTTCTAGCAACAAGTTTGGGATAAGATAGCATACATGTAAGGGGAATCTGGGTTAGCGCAAGCAGATTGTGAGAGATGGCCCAGCCCGCAAGACTACGAATCCCACTGTTCGGCGAAAGCAGAAAGTTGGACGGCACTAACTATCCACTCTAGAAGTTCAAAATGAAGACCACCATCCTAAGCGCATATGAGCTTTGGGATACTACTACTGGGGTGGACCTGAAGTCGGGGTTCTGAGACCGAATCCGGCCAATGCAACACAACAGATAGTACAAGATTCTCGTGTGGATGAGAAGAAATGCAAATGCACTGTGTTCTATTGTCTACAGTGTAAGTGACTCTATCATGGCGTTAATTCAACATGTCACCACAGCGGAGGAGGCATGGACAACCCTCAGTACACAGATCTACAGCAAGGGTTCAGCTCCCTCCCTAAAGTACTTCTACTTCCTTTTGCACTAAAGGTTTAGTCCCTTCATACAGTACTTAGTCTTTCAGTTATTACAGTTGTATTCAGTCCTATTGGGCAGACATTATTCCTTCCTCTTCGGAGGCCCCTTATATTCCACCCTCAGATTCTTACACTCACTCCACAGTTCCACTTGTGTATGCATGCATTATTCTTTCTGTTCAGTTTCTAGTGAGTAGGAGAGAGAGTGAGTGGGGCATTCTCCCTGCTACGGGCCCCATCCTCCCCCTAAATAGGAACACACAACCTGCAGGACAACTAGTGCTTGGTCTTTTGCATTTTATAATGGGAATGGGAATTCGTGGTCTTCCCTAGGCAACCTTGCGGAGAACTTCTAGGAGAAGGATCTCATAATGTACACCGAGACACTAGAGCCCTGAGAGAGGACTACCAAATACTCATGGCATTGCACATACAGGTCAAAGACTACACAAATGAAGGAGTACGTGGGTCGGGAGTAGAGGTAGTTCTCTTTCGCTCCCATCTACAGACACATATCACAATCACTTACAAATTAGCATGCCCATAATATGTGGATATGATGCAGGAGACCCCAGTCATGGATGTTTACATTGCAGCATGCTAGTTCCCTCCACATACATCAGATTATGATATGATGGCCTCAACAAGAGGAAGGAGGTCTTGTTTCTTGGTACTTTATGAGGACATTCAAAGATAGATACAGACGATTGGGCAAGGTCCTGCTCATCAGGGACTAGGACCAGAGACACACAAGATCCTAGATTTTCAAGGAGATGCCATCTCACTACAAGGCCTCCAGCTTCGAAAGTTCATGCGTAGGTAGCAGGACACACACACACTGGATCATGGATCAAGTAGTATGGGAGACCCTTGCTACATATGTGCACCAATCATGAGCTACTCATATAAATGATGGGTCACAAAGGTGGCCATGCTCAAAGAGATATATGTGTAGCCCACAAGATGGCAATCACAGTGTGGTCTACTACATCATGGGATCTCTTGCTTTCACGTCATGAATGTCTGAGCTTTTACTACACCCACTTATGACAGAAGCTGACCACTCACACTTATCCTTTGACTTGACCCTCCCGCAACCCATACAGGACACCCATCAACCTACCTCTTCTACATACTACCAGTATGACTTTGACCATTCATTAGGTCACTTCATGGCAGCTATTGTTAGAAATGTGAATCTCTAAGGCTACTGGCTCATGTAATAAGGGGCTAGCTAACCTCAGTTATATGTTCAGTTTGTGGGTGAGTGAGCCACCACACATGTTTTGATTGTCACAAGATGGTATTAAGAAATAAAAGAGAAAACAATTTCCACTCTGGTTAAAAGAGTTGACTTCAGTCAAGGAGCGTTGACTTTGGTCAACAAGAGAGAAGCTGTTTATGTTTATCAATGTGCATCTTTAGGACACCCCAAAGGACTAGGATTAATCCAAATAACTAGAATGCATGCATTGGCTAACCCCTAACGGTTTAAAGTGTGTTGAATATTGTTTTAGTAGTGGCAGGACCTTGGAGAGTATAAAAAGTCCAAAGTTTTAAGGGAGAAAGCACAAAAAGCAGGTCCCACAAGAGAATCTCAAGGGCATCTTGTGGCATTCCAATCCACCACTTACAACCTCCTCGTCATAATAACCCTCTTCAACTGGGTGCTACAAGCTCTCCAAGACTCACTTGATTCCTTGGTAAGCAATTTTGAAACAATACATGTAGCATATCCCAAGGAACTCACCAAGGAGGAAGGCCAAGAAGCCATCACCATATTTAATTCTACTGCCCCACCAGCCAAAATCCCACCACCACCTCCTCTGGATCCTGCCCAACCCACCCAGCAAGCCACCCAACCTCCCCTTCCTCAGACAACATTGCTCGAGTATTCTTCCAATGCCTCTAACACCACCAACGCATGGCACGGGACCTCCCCGTCCATATCCTCTATAGCTCTAGTCGACCTCCCTAATGAGGCTTTCAACACACTGCTCAAAGCAACCAATTTTTTCTAGGCGGCCGATGATACAAGACCAATAGGCACAACAAAGTCAGAAACCATGCCCGTTGAAGATGATGAGGCTCCGCCAGCTCCTCCTTCCTCTCTGCTCAAAAATGTCCAGTGCTGCCCCGACTTGCTGTCACTTCAAGAGCTATCAGGCAGTGCACTTATGCACCATTGGAAGTGCCAATGGACTCCCACCTCCATCTATATGAAATCTTAGAGGTGTGCCCCCTCACACAATTCATCACCTAGTCCTTTGACGACTGGCGACGCATGCATCCAAAGCGCACAAGAGGATACAACCTCGCCCCCGATGCTCCAGTCCCAAAGACCAATGCAGATGCCAGTCTAAAACCTTGCTAGCGCATCCCCTTCTTAAAGCTGGAGAAGTTTTGGTGATACTACCATAGTGCCCACGTCGATTGTCAGATCCACCCTTTGTATATGCCAATGGAACAGTGATGGACTTGGGCACAATTCAAATATCTCCAGCAAAAGTACCCTAATATGTTGTACAATTTTCCGAAGTACAACTTCCCCAAGGAGATGACTCAGGATGGATTTTTCCTCCGCCTCTAGTCATTCAATGATACGTACAGCTCGGTACCCGATCCCATCGTCGTAGCAGTGGTCCACTTTAATTGCCTCCTCTTACTCCTCTGCAACCTCCTCACCCCCATAGTCACCCCATCAATGGCTGCCTCCACAATCTGAACAATCAGATTGTCTTCAATCCTGACATCGGTCCTGTGCAATTTCAGGATCTCTTCCTCTACCTCCGCATTTGCAACCTCCACAGACACCACATCCGCACGTACGAGGATATGCGCACCACCCATTTTTGAAAATATTGCTCATACCTCACTTGGCTCACTCCATGAGATAGCTAGACTGTATGCAGTCCTACAGATAGTCCTCACCACACACCTCCTCCATCGTGGCTGACCCAAGGGCGGATCGACAACAGGAAGGGGGGCATGTTAAATTCCATAGAGTATAGTTGCCGAATGCAAGGTAATCAGTTATTAGAGGTGATTAGGCTTCATGATTTACTTCAATGGTTACATCCATGGAAGGAGTACAGTACAAGCTCAAGGAGTTTGAGCCCCAAATACCCCAAGGCCAAAGATTGCAGGCAACGTGCACAGATTGTATGTTCCAGCTACCAAGTTTTAGGTTCTAGCTGCAAGCTTCAGTTAAGTGTCTCACGGGAGTTAAGCCTTGCTACTCCAGGTTTTGAGCCTCATACATGGGGTTTGAACCACAAATGGCTTAAGGCTTGGAGGAACTAAGGGAGTTTGAGCCCCAAATAGCCTAAGGCTTGGAGGCGCGAGGCTAACACAAGTGCTATTTGGGAGCCAGTCAGGAACACCTCCTAATTCCAGTCCCAAGTGCTCTTATGTGGTTAACACCAGCCCTACACAAGCGCTATATCCCCTAGTAGGGAGAGATGGAAAGAATGGCAATATGGCACCCTATGGGCCCAAGAGCCTTTCATGTAAAGAGAGGGAGCGTGCTAAAAGGAAAAGGTTGGCCCTCCCTTGAAAAGGTGACATGTATAAAAGGCCAAAGTGTTGAATTTGGTCTTCATTGTTGTTTGCACAAGTTTGAATGCAAGCTCCCCCTACTCTTCCAAGAGTGTTTTGGGTGCTCCCTTGTTTCCATTGTAGTGCCCTTGTGTCTTCCACTCCATCCCCCTTCACACTCCTCTTCCCTCCCTTCTCCCCTCTCTTCTCCCATCTCCCCCTTACCTCTTTCTCTTGTGGAAACACATTGCAACAATCTAGAGGATGGTTGAGTGACACTTGCGAACGTGGCTCGTGCCTTGTATTGCTCTCACAAGGAGTAGCTTGGAGTGGAGGCTCCAGTGGCATCTCTTCAACATCCCCACCATGACCCCGTGAGTCACCGTCGAGACTTACACAGTTTTAAATTCAATCTTATAAAAAGATAACTTAGTCGTAAGTAAAGAGGGGTGTTTTGATTGCGGGGAAAATTTTAGTTGAGCAGTTTTTTAAATACCCCTTGAACACACGTGATACATAGGGTTTCTTAGTAGTGCACCCTCCAAGATGGATCCATCAACTTTTTCTTGCTCCATTTGAGAGGTGGAATCTTTTGTGTGAGATGTGGAAGCTTCTACAATGGAGGGATGCACATTAGAAAAAGCAAGTCATACACTGACTTGTTTGCATCCTTCACCATAGCAAGTGCCATCCTCAAAAACTCCTCCATGAGGGAAACCCAAATTTTGAAAATTGGAGAGAGAAAGTAGTTGAGAAAGTGCAATAGACCACAACTAGAAGGGGGAGAGAATCAAAATTCACCATAAAGGGACCACCATCTCTTTATTGTGTTTTGGGACTCATTTGGGGAAGGTGCACATGGGATGAGAGTTAAGCATGGGCTGGGGGGGGAAGATGGTTTTTGTGGTCCCTAGTGTAAGAGGGACAACCAATAGGTCCTCTCTACATGCCTGCCAACCCTCCACCTCAACATGCCATTGTCCCAAACATTCTAGCACTCTCATTGTTGGTACACCTCAAATCCCTCTCTAATCCCTTGAAATTAGGAAAACTAGTTGGAGGCCCCTTTGGGACCCCAAATCTTCCCTAATGGTAGGTCACATATGCTTTGCAGAGATATCCAATTGATCATCAGTAGTAAACATGTCCCTACAAGATCTCCAATATATCCAATAAATGTGCTTATGGTAGCTGTCATCCTTTCCTTCACTAGCTAATACTCATCCTTAGATAAGATCCATGGAGCTATCTCATATGTGTCCTATCCATTATTATCATCTTTTGGCCATAGTTGAGGTTTTGTATTAGCTAATTCAATATTTCTTCTAGAATCTGCTATTGTATCCATTTCTTTGATCATGTGTATCCACAAAGCTTACCTATGTTCTCAAACATATGCATGAGATAGGCATTAGATCTAAAAGTTGAGAAATTTTAGAGATCTCCATTATGGCAAGGTATAGAAAATGGACACATAAGTTTTCATGCCTTTTTCCTTTTCTTTTGGATTATCTTCTCTCTTTTTTTCAAATTTGGCTCACTTCTCACACCAATGTGCAGGATCTCTCCTAGGTGGGCTTTGCCTTGCTTCTTGCTCATCGTCAAAATGCCACCTATCCCTCGAGAAAAAAGGGATCGTTCATTGGCAAAAACTTCATATAATTTAGACAAATTACTTCCTTAGGACCTTACTAAATATGCTATCCATTTCTTCATCGCATGTTGGACATGCATGGTGACCCTTTGTTGAGAGACCTATAATAGTAGGTTTTGAAACAATTAAACTGTATTCTTATCAATGGAGCAATATATATGTAACAATATTATATATACCTGAGCATAACCCCAATCTAGAATAATCTTTAATTGTCCATGCTAGTATGTGTGAAATTTTGATAGTGGAGGCCCTAGAGATGTCAGTATATCAACATCATTCTATAGAAGTTTGAACTATTCCATGACTAGCTCCAAGTACATGTAAGGGTTCTTTACTTGACATTTTTCTGAGAGCACACATATAAAAATAAATAAGGTCAATATCCATGGAATATACGTCGATCATGTCACATACCTGGGGCACCAACTCAATATGTAATATGTTACTACCCTTGTCTAAAATCTAGGGTATGGGGGAGCAATGTCTATATAGAATATGCACGGATTTCCTTTAAAATTTTCAAATATGCAAGGGAAAAATGTGAAAATTTCACGTGCCCCCTCCCACAAAATATATGGTATATACCTTTAAAAATATGTAAGACTTTAAGATTTGTACATATTTTCCATAATTATATGTGAGGCCCAAGGGGGGGGATCTTTTGGATGAGGGGGGGTAAAGCAAAAAAATACAGTAAAATATGGAAACCCATCTCCTTTCAAATTAATGTAACTTTTTCATGTGTTACCCAAATTTAAAGATGTAAAGACATATTTGAAACTCTTTCAGTGTAGAACACAACCATGTTAATTTGACTAATTTCTACTCATGGCATATTATTCAATTCATCTCATACTCAAGATTTTGATAGGTTTCTTACTAAAGGGAGTTGGTGCCCCAGGGCCACATAAATCAAAACTCATGTAAGAGTGCCTAACCTAAACTATTTAAGCGTGCATAAAAATGTTCATACTATGAATAAATAAGGCTAGTATTAAATGCTCTTTTTTAATCCCCATAAATGACAAAATATTATAGTTAACAAATACAACTAGCCACGTAGACCACTTCATTGAGCATGTTCCGAAAAGGTTATCTACATCAAGAGTAAGTACTAGCTTTGCATTACAATGGTCATTTTTAAATATTATCCATGTTCTTTTAATATGTTAAAATGCCTCACAATTGGCTAGAATACAACACATCCCACCCATCCCCCACCCATAATCAGATCCTTTGCATACTACTCCATTGTCCTAATTTTGGACATAAGAATATGTGTCGTGGTATGATTGGAAAGTGCTTCTACCCTTGTTGGGCCTACAGTGACTTCTCCTTTCTCTGTCACACAACTCCCTCTATTCGTCTCACCACTCTATGACCCATTTGGAGCTGTAGTGCAAGTTGTCACTGTCCCATCTACACTGGCATCTGCACTTGCACCAAAAATTTTGCCCACTCCACCATCTACATAGGGATCTGGGCTACAACAAGGTAGGATCTAGCACATCTCTAGGGCTAAGGCGCATTACTAGTGTAAGAGCTTTGTGTGTTTCATTCCCTCCATATTTCATCCTGTAACATTGCGAAAAGGTCCAATAGTTGGTCCCATTTAGTGATACAGTTCTCGAAACTATTGCTAGAAAGTGTGCCAACCCTCTGAGAGTTGTTAGCATTGCAACTCCACAAAGGTTGTCTAGAGGCTCTCTTCATGGAGATTGTGGGTGGGTCATTGTTTGCTTGGGTGTAGCCATTTTTTGTGAGGTTCAAGGAGTTTTCTGTATATAACACCTATTTCATTAATTTTGGACTTTTTGTGTTGTTTTTGGACGAAGCCCAAAAATCCTTCCCAAATGAAAACTTTACTTCATGAAAATATCCTTTCCAAATCAAAATTTTACTTTCTAAAAAGTTTGTTCCCAAATCAAAAGTTCACTTTGTGGCACTGTCATATTCACATAAAAATATTATTTTGTGGCACTGTCATATTCACATAAAAATATTATTTTTTCAATCTATACTTTTGCACCAACATGCAAGAATTTGAAATAATCCTATATTAGAAATTCTAGCTATATCTAAGTTATTTGTTAATTTAATTATTTTTAATATTTTTCCTTGACGTTTTTCCTTCCCAAATCAAAAGTTCACTTTGTGGCTCTATCATATTCACATAAAAATATTGTTTTTTCAATCTATACTTTTGCACCAACACGCAAGAATTTGAAATAATCCTATATTAGAAATTCTAGCTATATGTAAGTTCTATGTTAATTTAATTATTTTTAATATTTTTCCTTGACGTTTTTCTTTGATGTGATAAATTTATAAATCCATGAAAGGAGACTTAAATATTTCATGAAAATAACATTGTCACTCGGCAATATGCACAAAATTTAACAAAACTTTTAATAAATAGAAAGAAGACATGATGCCATAAGACCCAAGTTTTGTATTGATCCAAAGAGGTATAATAGCAATTATAGCTTTATGTATATGATTACATTGAGAGACGTTGCTCTTAGCTAGAGTCTTTATATCCAAAATGATATAGATTGAACATATGTTTACAATTTAAATTGTTGCTCTTAAAGAGCCTCAATTCATGCCATCTGCATAATTTGACACCCCATTGTCTTATTGCTCAATGTCACGACAGTCCCTTGCCAGTTGCCATCTGCATAATTTGACCTAGGCTTGTCTTGCCAAGCCTTGCCCCTTGGGTGCATTGACTCCCCATTGTCTTATTGCTCAATGCGATAGTCCCTTGCCAGGTGCCATCTGCATTAACTCCCTATTGTCTTGCCAAGCCTTGACCCTTGGGTGACATCCAGTGCAAAATACAGGTGCCATCTGCATTAACTCCCACAAGTCATCTTGCCAAGCCTTGCCCCTTGGGTGCATTGACTCCCCATTGTCTTATTGCTCAATGTGATAGTCCCTTGCCAGGTGCCATCTGCATTAACTCCCTATTGTCTTGGCAAGCCTTGACCCTTGGGTGACATCCAGTGCATATTTTGACTCTCATTTGACATAGGAGGTGATGACTCTGATTATAATTGTCTTGGATTGGCTCCTTGCCTACTACCCAAATAAAATCCTTCAATGGACTTCAATACAAAGCTTTAATCATGGACATTCTTCATTTGCGCTGTCTCCTTCTACTTCCTCCATGGCGAGCATCCTTAAAAATTCGTGTATATGCAAAATAGTTTGATGTGGTATTTTTATTTTTCCTTCTACCTCATATCCCAAGTGCTTCTTTGATTTCTTTGCCCTTGAATGCCAAGACACTATGATTGTCTCCGTCGAAACTTGAGAGACCGCTTCATCATTTGGGACCCACTCCTTCATTATACAATTAGTATATAATGTGTTGTTATCCATATTCTCCTTCCTGCCCTTTGGCTCATACCATACCGCTGTAAATGTTGTAGCTCTCCCTTGGTCATCTCTTTGCACATCAACTACTTTTGCAACCCAAAACTTCACATTCTCATATTCATCATCCGATGGCCGAACCACAACAAAACAATCGACCTCTATATCTACTTGTGGCATAAACTCTCTCTTCTTCGGTCCACAATATGGACGTGGGAGTAATGATACAAATTCATTTTCAAAGACTGGAGCTGGGCGCAAATCGTTATGAACATTTGGCCAAAACATATTGCATTCTTCCTTGACATCCTTTGAGCCTCGCATTCTCTCAAGGTCCTTTATTAAATTTCGTGTCTTGTTAATTACAGTGGTAGTGTGTTCTCTCCAAGTAGGCTTCGAATCAGGATATCTCCGGAGCATTTCCTCTTTGTATGTAATAAATGCTTTTAATCCATCTATTTCACAATTAGACCTCTCATTAAATTCTTGTATAGGAGCCCATGTTGGATACCTTTCCTTGCTGGGAATTGAAGTTAAGAGACTGTAAGGTTCTTCAGGTTCCCATTTTGTATCATGAGAATACTGTTGCCATTGCATTACGGGTTTTTCATCTTTTTTAAAAAAACGAAAGTAGTGTGGATTGGTATGACCTGTCAATGCATCACCACCCGTTTGTATGAAAGGTAGAATGAAGCTCTTCCAATCACACATTCTTTCGAGCCTCTCACATACTGTACTTTCCTTACGACCACCAACTTGCCTGCCACATCTTCTTACCAAGTCATCTATTGTCTCCACATCCTTGCATTTAAGCTCCCTTGAGACTGTGCTAAAAACCTGATCGATATCCTCATGTGTATGCCCAACATACAAAAATCCACATTCGACCTCATTGAAGATTCGATGAGCAACTAGCATGGAGCAGAATGCAAACATGAGTACATTCTTATTTTCTCGCCAACAATTATCAGCTTGTATTCTCAAAGTCGGTGGCAGGCGACCTTTTTTTGCATGTACATTGCGAATTGCCTTCATAATAGATGTTACAACTTGATTGCTATCATGTAGATGCAAGGAATCAATCCATATATCTGCAAAGAACTTAATTCCATGCACTAACACTCCACATAGATGTGTCTTTAGAAAGTGCTTTCCTTGTAATTTAGGTGGAGTGGC
The DNA here is from genome assembly GCF_047967505.1 of Dipteris shenzhenensis. Lineage (NCBI taxonomy): Eukaryota > Viridiplantae > Streptophyta > Polypodiopsida > Gleicheniales > Dipteridaceae > Dipteris > Dipteris shenzhenensis. Next base: position 20,234,901 of record NC_141617.1, on the reverse strand, counting down.
AACAAAACGAGGCAATGTTGTTGTATTCTGATCCATGCCATCTACAATAAGGCACATGTAGTCATCAGGATGCGAAATAGCTTGCTCCTTCCAAAATGCATATTTTTGTTTGGAATGTCGAATAAGGTCATGATGAGATTTTCGGTTTTTTTTGTATAATTCCCTTTGATTTGGACATGTTGCACTCTCAATCGCTCGCTTTAAATCATCACAGACATTGCACTTTGACATTTTTTGCCTCCTTGGGATTTTAACATATCCAAAGTTCTTCTTCCAAAGAGTATACAAAGTATGAGAAGAAGCTACGGCATCCCCTCTTTGCCTTTGCTTTTCTGCAATAGAGTCAAATACTTCGAGCTTTGTCAAGCCCATTGGAAGGTGCATTTCAGTGATCGTGTCACCGTTAGGGAGTTTGGTAGATATATGGGGTTGAGGCAAAGCATTTTCATGTATGAAGTCTTGCAAAATTGCTGCTGCCTTGATAGTTGAGATTCTTGATTTGGACCTTCCTCTATTACCGTGAATGCTAAATTTGTTGCCGCCCTTTGCCTTGGTGACTAAATCCCAATATGTACCATGGGATAATCTAGTAATAAATTGCGATATGCCTTATTGCAAATCCTTTTTCCATTTACGAGAGGTTTTACCTTTTGTCTTGAACTTAGCCTTTTATTGCCATTCTGAAGAAAGCAAGAGAGACTTGTGAGAAGGTATTCATTTCTTTCGCTTCCCCTTCTTTGCCACACGTGTCCTCTACATTCCCTGATGTCTGCAAGATCAATGAAGCGCATACATCTTCGCTTGCAACATAGATATCCCAATGCATTTAACATGTTCTCCTCCTTCATTACTCTCTTCCTCTTTGGTTGCTTTTGTGGATCTGCCTGGATTCTCTTTCTCTTCATGCATATGTATGACCGTTTTTGTTCCTCGTGCACGTTGTTATCTGTATTTATGCACTTCTTCTCCTCACATTTGTTTGTAACCAAGCATCCATGATTGGTCGTTGCATCCTTGTTCATATCACAATCAAAGTTAAATACTGAATAATCCTCTATTGATCTCATCCTCGTTTTTAACATACTCTTAGGACCATTCAATGAATTCAATATTCTATGAGAGTATTGAGAACCTTGAAACTCTTCCACTCCTGAGAGAACATCACTCATTGGGACATCTTGCATGGCTTTCACAAATCCACAACCTTGATTGACACCAGGTTTGTTAATATGCATGAACTCATCCACACTTGACAAGACATCGCTATTGAAACCTTTGCCCTTCTCACTGTGCAAGAATTCATCCACCCCAGATAAGGCTTCGCTTCTAAAATCATTTTGTTTCTTGGAACCAATGAACTCATCCACTCCAGATAAGATGTCACTTCTATAATTGAGAATATTGAAATCATCCACATTTGAAGTGATAGAGCCTGGCACATGGGCACGCTTTTTAGGTCCTTTGATATTGTAGTATACGTTGTCTTTATCATTGAAAACCACGTGCCTCTTTCTCATGTTTAAAAATTGCATGCTCCATCTCATATTCTTGCCTACCTCATAGTAGGGATCACATAAGGATGTTATGTTATCAACCATACCATCATCAGTGACTTTTAGAATCCTCATCTGCGCAAATGACCATTGCTCCACTTGTTCAAATCCCAATACTTCACCTTCTGCTACAATCTTATTTGCAAATGATCTCATTTGTAAAATGTCCCCTATAGTAAAATCCAAGGTGGTGCACTTTGTATTCTTGATAATGTCTGTTGCATAAGTCTCATCTTTGTCCCATGCTATAAATGATTTGTTGGATGTATTGTAGGGCATAACATCTCCAAGTGTTTCCATATCTCCACATTTATACTTTAGCTCAACATGTGCGCTAAGAATCTTTGATACAGTAACTGCCACCTTATCTTCGCCAAGTCTTCGAAAGTGGCAAAGTGAATTGGGATCACTATCATGGATTGTAGCAAATGCAACTACTTCTCTTTTGCTACATAAAATCACATCCATCCCTGGAACAAAATCTATAGCCATCTCCTTTGTGAGAGTCCTTCGCAAGCAAGCTGCAGTAGCAACAATTACATAAATATTAGTCTCTTTTTAATAATCTACTCATTTATTATAATTTTTAATTAGTACTTAATTTATTGGTGGGAGAAGTTATCCGATCAAGTACTCATCAGATGGACATGCCAAGTTATCCTTTGCATGGTCAATCAAGCATTAAATAGTATTTTTGCTCTAGTGTCATGCACATCCGTAAAAAAACATGACCCTACTAGGTATGTTATCCAATCAAGCACTAATGGGATGCGCGTGCCACTTTGCATGTAAGTCAATTCCACCTAGTTGAGGTGTACAAAAAGTGTTGTGCCCATCGGATATGCTTTGCATGGTCCATCGAGCATTAAATACTATTTTTGCTTGTGTCATGCACATCCGTAAAAAAAACACGCTGCTAGGTGTGTTATCCGATCAAGTACTTATGCGATGGGAATGCCACTTTGCATGTAAGTCAATTCCACCTGGTTGAAGGTGTACAAAAAGTTTTGTGCCCATTGGATATTCTTTGCATGGTCCATCGAGCATTAAATACTATTTTTGCTTGTGTCATGCACATCCGTAAAAAAAACACGCTGCTAGGTGTGTTATCCGATCAAGTACTTATGCGATGGGAATGCCACTTTGCATGTAAGTCAATTCCACCTGGTTGAAGGTGTGTGCAAAGTATTGCGCCCATCCAATATGCTTTGCATTGTCGATCAAGCATAACACACTATTTCTGCCTTACTGTCATGCACAACCATATAAAAACACGGCCATAGGTGTGTTATTCAAATAAGTACTTATTAGATGGGGGCTCCACTTTGCACGCAAGTCTGTTTTAACTACGTTGAGGTGCGTGCAAAGTATTGTCACCATCGGATATGATTTGCATGGTCGATCACGCATTATACACCATTTTTTCCCTAATGATATGCACATTCGCAAAAAAACACGCCATTAGGTGTGTTATCTGACCAAGTACTTATCGGATGGGTGTGCCTCATTGAGAAAATTTCAATACCACCTAGGTTGAGGCGTACAAAAAGTTTTGTGCCCATCGGATATCCTTTGCATGGTCGATCGAGCATTAAATACTATTTTTACTCTAGTGTCATGCACATCCGTCAAAAAACACGCTGCTAGGTATGTTATCCGATCAAGCACTTATGGGATGGGCGTGCCACTTTGCATGTAAGTTGATTCTACCTAGTTGAAGGTGTGTGCAAAGTATTGTGCCCATCGGATATGCTTTGCATTGTCGATCAAGCATAAAACACCGTTTTTGTCTTAGTGTCATGCACATTCATCAAAAAACGCAGTCCTAGATGTGTTATTCAAACTAGTACTTATCGGATGGGGGCTCCAGTTTGCACGCAAGTCTGTTTCAACTATTTTGAGGTGTGTGCAAAGTATTGTCACCATCGAATATGATTTGCATGGTCGATCACGCATTATACACCGTTTTTCCCCTAGTGGTATGCACATCCACAAAAAAACACGCCCTTAGGTATGTTATCTGACCAAGTACTTATCGGATGGGTGTGCCTCTTTGACAACATTTTAATACCACCTAGGTTGAGGTATAGGAAAAGTATTATGCCCATCAGATATGCTTTGCATGGTCGATCGAGCATTAAATACCATTTTTGCCTTAGTGCCATGCACATCCGTAAAAAAACACGCTGCTAGGTGTATTATCCGATCAAGAACTTATGCGATGGGAATGCCACTTTGCATGTAAGTCAATTCCACCTAGTTGAAGGTGTGTGAAAAGTATCGTGCCCATCCGATATGCTTTGCATGGTTGATCGAGCATTAAATACCATTTTTGCCTTAGTGCCATGCACATCCGTAAAAAAACACGCTGCTAGGTGTGTTATCTGATCAAGCACTTATGCGATGGGCGTGCCACTTTGCATGTAAGTCAATTACACCTAGTTGAAGGTGTGTGCAAATTATTGTGTTCATTGGATATGCTTTGCATTGTCGATCAAGCATAACACACCGTTTATGCCTTAGTGTCATGCACAACCATATTAAAACACGGCCATAGGTGTGTTATTCAAATAAGTACTTATCAGATGGGGGCTCCACTTTGCACGCAAGTTCGTTTCAACTACGTTGAGGTGCATGCAACGTATTGCCACCATCGGATATGATTTGCATGGTCGATCACGCATTATACACCATTTTTTTCCTAATGATACGCACATCCGCAAAAAAACATGCCATTAGGTGTGTTATCTGACCAGGTACTTATCGGATGGGTGTGCCTCATTGAGAACATTTCAATACCACCTAGGTTGAGGCGTACGAAAAGTCTTGTGCCCATCGGATATCATTTGCATGGTCAATCGAGCATTAAATACTTTTTTTACTCTAGTGTCATGCACATCCATCACAAAACACGCTGCTAGGTATGTTATCCAATCAAGCACTTCTGGGATGGGCGTGCCCCTTTTCATGTAAGTCTATTCCACCTAGTTGAAGGTGTGTGCAAAGTATCGTGCCCATCGGATATGCTTTGCATGGTCGATCGAGCATTAAATACCATTTTTGCCTTAGTGCCATGCACATCCGTAAAAAAACACGCTGCTAGGTGTGTTATCCGGTCAAGCACTTATGTGATGGGCGTGCCACTTTGCATGTAAGTCAATTCCACCTGGTTTAAGGTGTGTGCAAAGTATCGTGCCCATCGGATATGCTTTGCATGGTCGATCGAGCATTAAATACCATTTGCGCCTTAGTGCCATGCACATCCGTAAAAAAACACGCTGCTAGGTGTGTTATCCGATCAAGCACTTATGCGATGGGAGTGCCACTTTGCATGTAAGTCAATTCCACCTAGTTGAAGGTGTGTGCAAAGTATCGTGCCCATCGGATGTGCTTTGCATGGTTGATCGAGCATTAAATACCATTTTTGCCTTAGTGCCATGCACATCCGTAAAAAAACACGCTGCTAGGTGTGTTATCTAATCAAGCACTTATGCGATGGGTGTGCCACTTTGCATGTAAGTCAATTCCACCTAGTTGAAGGTGTGTGCAAAGTATTGTGCCCATCGGATATGCTTTGCATTGTCGATCAAGCATAACACACCGTTTTTGCCTTAGTGTCATGCACAACCATATAAAAACACGGCCATAGGTGTGTTATTCAAATAAGTACTTATCAGATGGGGGCTCCTCTTTGCACGCAAGTCCATTTTAACTACATTGAGGTGCGTCCAAAGTATTGTCACCATTGGATATGATTTGCATGGTCGATCACGCATTATACACCATTTTTTCCCTAATGATATGCACATCCGCAAAAAAACACGCCATTAGGTGTGTTATCTGACCAAGTACTTATCGAATGGGTGTGCCTCATTGAGAAAATTTCAATACCACCTAGGTTAAGGTGTACGAAAAGTTTTGTGCCCATCGGATATCATTTGCATGGTCGATCGAGCATTAAATACTATTTTTGCTCTCGTGTCATGCACATCCGTCAAAAAACACGCTGCTAGGTATGTTATCCGATCAAGCACTTATGGGATGAGCGTGCTGCTTTGCATATAAGTCTATTCCACCTAGTTGAAGGTGTGTGCAAAGTATCGTGCCCATCAGATATGCTTTGCATGGTTGATCGAGCATTAAATACCATTTTTGCCTTAGTGCCATGCACATCCGTAAAAAAACACGCTGCTAGGTGTGTTATCTGACCAAGTACTTATCAGATGGGTGTGCCTCATTTTGAACATTTTAATACCACCTAGGTTGAGGCGTACTAAAAGTTTTGTGCCCATCGGATATGCTTTGCATGGTCGATCGAGCATTAAATACTATTTTTGCTCTAGTGTCATGCACATCCGTCAAAAACCACGTTGCTAGGTATGTTATCCGATCAAGCACTTATGGGATGGACGTGCCACTTTGTATGTAAGTCAATTACACCTAGTTGAAGGTGTGTGCAAAGTATTGTGCCCATCGGATATGCTTTGCATTGTCGATCAAGGATAAAACGCCGTTTTTGCCTTGGTGTCATGCACAACCATGAAAAAACACGGTCCTAGGTGTGTTATTCAAACTAGTATTTATCGGATGGGGGCTCCAGTTTGCACGCAAGTCCGTTTCAACTAGGTTGAGGTGTGTGCAAAGTATTTTCCCCATCGGATATGATTTGCATGGTCGATCACACATTATACACCGTTTTTTCCTTAGTGGTATGCACATCCGCAAAAAAACACGCCCTTAGGAATGTTATCTGACCAAGTACTTATCGGATGGGTGTGCCTCTTTGACAACATTTTAATACCACCTAGTTTGAGGTATAGGAAAAGTATTATGCCCATCGGATATGATTTGCATGGTCGATCGAGCATTAAATACCATTTTTGCCTTAGTGCCATGCACATCCGTAAAAAGACACGATGCTAGGTGTGTTATCCGATCAAGCACTTATGCGATGGGAATGCCACTTTGCATGTAAGTCAATTCCATCTAGTTGAAGGTGTGTGCAAAGTATCGTGCCCATCGGATATTCTTTGCATGGTCGATCAAGCATTAAATACCATTTTTGCCTTAGTGCCATGCACATCCGTAAAAAAACACACTGCTACGTGTGTTATCTGATCAAGAACTTATGCGATGGTCGTGCCACTTTTCATGTTAGTAAATTCCACCTACTTGAAGGTGTGTGCAAATTATTGTGCCGATCGGATATGCTTTGCATTGTCGATCAAGCATAACACACCGTTTTTGCCTTAGTGTCATGCACAACCATATAAAAACACGGCCATAGGTGTGTTATTCAAATAAGTACTTATCAAATGGGGGCTCCACTTTGCACGCAAGTCCGTTTTAACTACGTTGAGGTGCGTGCAAAGTATTGTCACCATCGGATATGATTTGCATGGTCGATCACGCATTATACACCATTTTTTCCCTAATGATATGCACATCCGCAAAAAAACACGCCATTAGGTGTGCTATCTGACCAAGTACTTATCGGATGGGTGTGCCTCATTGAGAACATTTCAATATCACCTAGGTTAAGGCGTACAAAAAGTTTTGTGCCCATCGGATATCATTTGCATGGTCGATCGAGCATTAAATACTATTTTTGCTCTAGTGTCATGCACATCCGTCAAAAAACACGCTACTAGGTATGTTATCCGATCAAGCACTTATGGGATGGGCGTGCCGCTTTGCATATAAGTTTATTTCATCTAGTTGAAGGTGTGTGCAAAGTATCGTGCCCATCGGATATGCTTTGCATGGTGGATCGAGCATTAAATACCATTTTTGCCTTAGTGCCATGCACATCCGTAAAAAAACATGCTACTAGGTGTGTTATCTGACCAATTACTTATCGGATGGGTGTGCCTCATTGCGAACATTTTAATACCACCTAGGTTGAGGCATGCGAAAAGTTTTGTGCCCATCGGATATGCTTTGCATGGTCGATCGAGCATTAAATACTATTTTTGCTCTAGTGTCATGCACATCCGTCAAAAAACACGCTTCGAGTTATGTTATCTGATCAAGAGCTTATGGGATGGGCGTGCCACTTTGCATGTAAGTCGATTCCACCTAGTTGAAGGTGTGTGCAAAGTATTGTGCCCATCGGATATGCTTTGCATTGTCGATCAAGCATAAAACACCGTTTTTGCCTTGGTGTCATGCACAACCATGAAAAAACACGGTCCTAGGTGTATTATTCAAACTATTACTTATCGGATGGGGGCTCCAGTTTGTACGCAAGTCTGTTTCCACTAGGTTGAGGTGTGTGCAAAGTATTGTCACCATCGGATATGATTTGCATGGTCGATCACGCATTATACACCGGTTTTTTCCTAGTGGTATGCACATCCGCAAAATAACACGCCCTTAGGTATGTTATCTGACCAAGTACTTATCGGATAGGTGTGCCTCTTTGACAACATTTTAATACCACCTAGGTTGAGGTATAGGAAAAGTATTATGCCCATCGGATATGCTTTGCATGGTCAATCGAGCATTAAATACCATTTTTGCCTTAGTGCCATGCACATCCGTAAAAAAACACGCTGCTAGGTGTCTTATCCGATCAAGCACTTATGCGATGGGAATGCCACTTTGCATGTAAGTCAATTCCACCTATTTGAAAGTGTGTGCAAAGTATCGTGCCCATCGGATATGCTTTGCATGGTCGATCGAGCATTAAATACCATTTTTGCCTTAGTGCCATGCACATCCGTAAAAAAACACACTGCTATGTGTGTTATCTGATCAAGGACTTATGCGATGGGCGTGCCACTTTGCATGTAAGTCAATTCCACCTAGTTGAAGGTGTGTGCAAAGTATTGTGCCCATCGGATATGCTTTGCATGGTCGATCGAGCATTAAATACTATTTTTGCTCTAGTGTCATGCACGTCCGTCAAAAAACACGCTGCTAGGTATGTTATCCAATCAAGCACTTATGGGATGGGCGTGCCACTTTTCATGTAAGTCAATTCCACCTAGTTAAAGGTGTGTGCAAAGTATCGTGCCCATCGGATATGCTTTGCATGGTCGATCGAGCATTAAATACCATTTTTGCCTTAGTGCCCAGCACATCCGTAAAAAAACACGCTGCTAGGTGTGTTATCTGATCAAGCACTTATGCGATGGGTGTGCCACTTTGCATGTAAGTCAATTCCACCTAGTTGAAGGTGTGTGCAAAGTATTGTGCCCATCGGATATGCTTTGCATTGTCGATCAAGCATAACACACCGTTTTTGCCGTAGTGTCATGCACAACCATATAAAAACACGGCCATAGGTGTGTTATTCAAATAAGTACTTATCAGATGGGGGCTCCACTTTGCACGCAAGTCAGTTTTAACTACGTTGAGGTGCGTGCAAAGTATTGTCACCATCAGATATGATTTGCATGGTCGATCACGCATTATACACCATTTCTCCCTAATGATATGCACATCCGCAAAAAAACACGCCATTAGGTGTGTTATCTGACCAAGTACTTATCGGATGGGTGTGCCTCATTGATAACATTTCAATACCACCCAGGTTGAGGCGTACAAAAAGTTTTGTGCCCATCGGATATCCTTTGCATGGTCGGTTGAGCATTAAATACTATTTTTGCTCTAGTGTCATGCACATCCGTCAAAAAACACAATGCTAGGTATGTTATCCGATCAAGAACTTATGGGATGGGCGTGCCACTTTGCATGTCAGTTGATTGCACCTAGTTGAAGGTGTGTGCAAAGTATTGTGCCCATCGGATATGCTTTGCATTGTCGATCAAGCATAAAACACCGTTTTTGCCTTGGTGTCATGCACAACCATGAAAAAACACGGTCCTAGGTGTGTTATTCAAACTAGTACTTATCGGATGGGGGCTCCAGTTTGCACGCAATTCCATTTCAACTAGGTTGAGGTGTGTGCAAAGTATTTTCACTATTGGATATGATTTGCATGGTCGATCACGCATTATACACCGTTTTTTCCCTAGTGGTATGCACATCCGCAAAATAACACGCCCTTAGGTATGTTATCTGACCAAGTACTTATCGGATGGGTGTGCCTCTTTGACAACATTTTAATACGACCTAAGTTGAGGTATACGAAAAGTATTATGCCCATCGGATGTGCTTTGCATGGTCGATCGAGCATTAAATACCATTTTTGCCTTAGTGCCATGCACATCCGTAAAAAAACACGCTGCTAGGTGTGTTATCTGATCAAGCACTTATGCGATGGGAATTCCAATTTGCATGTAAGTCAATTCCACCTAGTTGAAGATGTGTGCAAAGTATCGTGCCAATCGGATATGCTTTGCATGTTCGATCGAGCTATAAATACCATTTTTGCCTTAGTGCCATGCACATCCGTAAAAAAACACACTTCTACGTGTGTTATCTGATCAAGCACTTATGTGATGGGCGTGCCACTTTTCATGTAAGTCAATTCCACCTAGTTGAAGGTGTTTGCAAAGTATTGTGCCCATCGGATATGCTTTGCATGGTCGATCGACCATTAAATACTATTTTTGCTCTAGTGTCATGCACATCCGTAAAAAAACACGCTGATAGGTATGTTATCCAATCAAGCACTTATGGGATGGGCGTGCCACTTTGCATGTAAGTTAATTCCACCTAGTTAAAGGTGTGTGCAAAGTATCGTGCCCATCGGATATGCTTTGCATGGTCGATCGAGCATTAAATACCATTTTTGCCTTAGTGCCATGAACATCCGTAAAAAAACACGCTGCTAGGTGTGTTATCTGATCAAGCACTTATGCGATGAGCGTGCCACTTTGCATGTAAGTCAATTCCACCTAGTTGAAGGTGTGTGCAAAGTATTGTGCCCATCGGATATGCTTTGCATTGTCGATCAAGCATAAAACACCGTTTTTGCCTTGGTGTCATGCACAACCATGAAAAAACACGGTCCTAGGTGTGTTATTCAAACTAGTACTTATCGGATGGGGGCTCCAGTTTGCACGCAAGTCTGTTTCAACTAGGTTGAGGTGTGTGCAAAGTATTGTCACCATCGAATATGATTTGCATGGTCGATCACGCATTATACACCGTTTTTTCCCTGGTGGTATGCACATCTGCAAAAAAACACGCCCTTAGGTATGTTATCTGACCAAATACTTATTGGATGGGTGTGCCTCTTTGACAACATTTTAATACCATCTAGGTTGAGGTATAGGAAAAGTATTATGCCCATCGGATATGCTTTGCATGGTCGATCGAGCATTAAATACCATTTTTGCCTTAGTGCCTTGCACATCCGTAAAAAAACACACTGCTAGGTGTGTTATCCGATCAAGCACTTATGCGATGGGAATGCCACTTTGCATGTAAGTCAATTCCACCTAGTTGAAGGTGTGTGCAAAGTATCATGCCCATCGGATATGCTTTGCATTGTCAATCAAGCATAACACACCGTTTCTGCCTTAGTGTCATGCACAACTATATAAAAACACGGCCATAGGTGTGTTATTCAAATAAGTACTTATCAGATGGGGGATCCACTTTGCACGCAAGTCCGTTTTAACTACTTTGAGGTGCGTGCAAAGTATTGTCACCATCGGATATGATTTGCATGGTCGATTATGCATTATACACCAATTTTTCCCTAATGATATGCACATTCGCAAAAAAACACGCCATTAGGTGTGTTATCTGACCAAGTACTTATCGGATGGGTGTGACTCATTGAGAACATTTCAATACCACCTAGGTTGAGGCGTACGAAAAGTTTTGTGCCTATCGGATATCCTTTGCATGGTAGATCGAGCATTAAATTCTATTTTTGCTCTAGTGTCATGCACATCCGTCAAAAAACACGCTGCTAGGTATGTTATCCGATCAAACACTTATGGGATGGGCGTGCAACTTTGCATGTAAGTCGATTATACCTAGTTGAAGGTGTGTGCAAAGTATTGTGCCCATCGGATATGCTTTGCATTGTCGATCAAGCATAAAACACCGTTTTTGTCTTAGTGTCATGCACATTCGTCAAAAAACGCAGTCCTAGATGTGTTATTCAAACTAGTACTTATCGGATGGGGTCTCCAGTTTGCACGCAAGTCCGTTTCAGCTAGGTTGAGGTTTGTGCAAAGTATTGTCACCATCGGATATGATTTGCATGGTCGATCACGCATTATACACCGTTTTTTCCCTAGTGGTATGCACATCCGCAAAAAAACACGCCCTTGGGTATGTTATCTGACCAAGTACTTATCGGATGGGTGTGCCTCTTTGACAACATTTTAATACCACCTAGGTTGGGGTATAGAAAAAGTATTATGCCCATCGGATATGCTTTGCATGGTCGATCGAGCATTAAATACCATTTTTGCCTTAGTGCCATGCACATCCGTAAAAAAACACGATGCTAGGTGTGTTATCCGATCAAGCACTTATGCGATGGGAATGCCACGTTGCATGTAAGTCAATTCCATCTAGTTGAAGGTGTGTACAAAGTATCGTGCCCATCGGATATGCTTTGCATGGTCGATCGAGCATTAAATTCCATTTTTGCCTTAGTGCCATGCACATCCGTAAAAAAACACGCTGCTAGGTGTGTTATCTGATCAAGCACTTATGCGATGGGCATGCCACTTTGCATGTAAGTCAATTCCACCTAGTTGAAGGTGTGTGCAAAGTATCGTGCCCATCGGATATGCTTTGCATTGTCGATCAAGCATAACACACTGTTTTTGCCTTAGTGTCATGCACAACCATATAAAAACACGGCCATAGGTGTGTTATTCAAATAAGTATTTATCAGATGGGGGCTCCACTTTGTACGCAAGTCCTTTTTAGCTATGTTGAGGTGCGTGCAAAGTATTGTCACCATCGGATATGATTTGCTTGATCGATCACGCATTATACACCATTTTTTCCCTAATGATATGCACATCCGCAAAAAAACACGCCATTAGGTGTGTTATCTGACCAAGTACTTTCCGGATGGGTGTGCCTCATTGAGAACATTTCAATACCACCTAGGTTGAGGTGTACAAAAAGTTTTGTGTCCATCGGATATCCTTTGCATGGTCGATCGAGCATTAAATACTATTTTTACTCTAGTGTCATGCACATCCGTCAAAAAACACGCTGCTAGGTATGTTATACGATCAAGCACTTATGGGATGGGCGTGCCACTTTGCATGTAAGTCGATTCTACCTAGTTGAAGGTGTGTGCAAAGTATTGTGCCCATCGGATATGCTTTGCATTGTCGATCAAGCATAAAACACCGTTGTTGCCTTAGTGTCATGCACAATCGTCAAAAAACACGATCGTAGGTGTATTTTTCAAACAAGTACTTATCGGATGGGGATGCCACTTTGCACACAAGTCAATACTGCCTAGGTTGAGGAACGTGTAAAGTCTTGTGTCCATTGGATATGCTTTGCATAGTCGGTCTCACATGATACACCATTTTGTTGCTAGTGTTATGCACAATCGTCATAAAATACGTTTGGAGGTGTGTTATCCGAACAAGTACTTATGAGATGGGTGCACCACTTTGTATGCAAGTCAATAAGACCTAGGTTGAGGAGTGTACAAAGTTTTGTGCCCATCGGAGAAATGTAGATGCGATAATATTAGAAAATTCTCGGTATATGTATATGTGTGTGTGTGTGGCAAACAATTTTGACACAAAGTAAACACCTAGTGCACAAATTATGCACTTCATACCTTGAGTAAATAAGCTTGTTGATGAGGATAAATATGCCCTTGAATAAAAGCACAGTTGTTATATGACCACAATAGGATCGCTTTGACACCTGTGATTTTGCCCATATGTAAGTTTACAAATAGTATAAAAATCATATAATAATATATTAATAGTTTGCAAATGTGTATAGCAAGTGAGTAATGGGAAGTGGAAGTGGGAATGAGGAGGGAGGAGTGGAATAGGATAGGTAAGTAATAAGGGTGTATGATAATAAGTATAAAAAATAGTATAATAATATATTAATAGTTTTCAAATGGCAAGTGAGTAATGGGAAGTGGAAGTGAGAGTGGGGAGGGAAGAATGGAATGGGAAAGGGGAAGGTAATAGGGGAGTAGGCTAATAAGGGAGTGAAATGAGTGAGGGAGTTAATAGGGGATGAAAAAGAGGAGGGTGAGATGGGAAAATATGGGATTTTGGGAAATGGGAGGAGTATGGGACGTGGTGGAAATGTGGGATGGGAGTGGTGGCAATGGGGAGGAAGAAGAAATGGATGGATGGGAGGAGGGCTAATGGATGAGGGATGGGGGTCCAATAGGAGAGGGGGAGTAATGGGAGCCAATGGGAGAGGAGATAAATGAAAAGCCAATAGGAGAGAGGGGAGGAATGGAAAGCCAATAGGAGAGGAGGAGGAAAACCTAATTTTTCTTATATATAGTCTTCCTTCTTCATTCATTCTCCCCTCATTTCATTCACTGAAGCAAGAAAGCAAGAAAGCAAGGACGATCAAGAGAGCAAGGAAGGAAGAGCAAGAAAGCAAGAAAGAGCAAACTTACAAACTTTTTCCAGGTACTTGCAAACTTTTTTGATTAATTTTTCTAGTTTCTTTTTTAAAATTTGAAGAGAGAGGAACTAGAGAGAGAAAGGTTCAGGGGAGGAGAAGAAGAGGATGGAGGGAAGGGAGGAGGAAGGGAGGCAGAGGGTGGGGCTGAGTAGAGGAAGGAAAGGAGGAGGGAGGGGGGGAAGGGAGACTATCTCTCCCATGGAAGGAGAAAGGGGGGAGGGGGAAGGGGGCGCTCGTGGCCTGGAGGGGAGGAAGGGGGTTGGCGGCAGCAGCCGCCAGCTCGGGGCGAAGAGGGAGGTGGGTGGGAGGGGGGGCTGGCGCGGCAGGTGGGAGGGAGGGCTGGGAGGGAAGCGGGTGGGAGGGGCGGCTGGCGGCCGCGCCGCCAGCTCGGGAGCGGGGAGGGGGTTGGGTGGGAGGGGTGAGAGGGGTAGGAGGAGCGGCTGGCGGCCGCGGCCGCCAGCTCGGGGGCGGGGCGAGGAGGGAGGTGGGTGGGAGGGAAGGGGATGGGAGCGAAGGGGGTGGGAGGGGGGGCTGGCGGCCGCGGCCGCCAGCTCGGGGGCGGGGAGGGGGTTGGGTGGGAGCGGCTGAGAGGGGGGCGGGGAGGGGGGTGGTGGGAGGTGTTGAGAGGGGGGGGCTGGCGGCCCCGGGGGAAGGGGGGGTGTGGGGAAGAGGGAGGGGGAGCGCTGGGGGGTAGCGAAGGGGGGGAGGGTGAAGAGGGGGGGGGGCTGGCGGCCACGGCCGCTAGCCCGGGGAGGGGTTGGGTGGGAGGAAAGGGGGTGAGAGGAGGGGGGGGGCTGGCGGCCGCGGCCGCCAGCCCGGGGCAAGGGGGGGTGGGAGGGGGTTGGGTGGGAGGAAAGGGGGTGGGAGGGCCTGGGGGCTGGCGGCCGCGGCCGCCGGGGAGGGGGGTGGGTGGGGGGTGGTGGGAGGGGTTGAGAAGGGGGGGGGCTGGTGGCCGTGGCCGCCAGCCCGGGGGAAGGGGGGGTGTGGGGAAGAGGGAGGGGGAGGGCTGGGGGGTCGCGAAGGGGGGGAGGGTGAAGAGGGGGGGCTGGCGGCCACGGCCGCCAGCCCGAGGAGGGGGTTGGGTGGGAGGAAAGGGGGCGGGAGGGGTTGAGAGGAGGGGGGGGCTGGCGGCCGCGGCCGCCAGCCCTGGGGGAAGGGGGAGGTGGGAAAGGGGGTGAGGGCTAGGGGGTTGCGAAGGGGGGGGGAAGGGCTGAGAGGGGGGGAAAGGGGTGGGAGGGGTTGAGAGGAGGGGGGGCTGGCGGCCGCGGCCGCTAGCTGGGGGTGGGCTGGGGGGGTCTCGAAGGGAGGGGGGGGGGACGGCTGAGAGGGGAAGGGGGTGCGAGGGGTTGAGAGGAGGGGGAGAGGGGGGGTAGGGCTGGGGGTCGCGAAGGGGGGGGGTGGGGAAGGGGGGAGTGCTGAGAGGGGGAGGGGGAAGGGTGAAGAAGGGGGGACCGCTGAGAGGGGGAGGGGGCTGGCGGCCGCGGCCGCCAGCCCGAGGAGGGGGTGGGAGGGGTGAAGGGGGTGGGAGGGGTGGGAGGGGTTGAGAGGAGGGGAGGGGGCTGGCGGCCGCGGCCGCCAGCCTGGGGAAGGGTGGGTGGGAAAGAAGGGGGGAGGGCTCGGCGGGGTCAGGAAGGAGGGGGGGGGGAGGGTTGAGAGGGCAAGGGGGTGGGAGGGGTTGAGAGGAGGGGAGGGGGCTGGCGGCCACGGCCGCCAGCCCGGGGGGAAAGGGAGGGAGGGCTCGGGCGGGTCACCAAGGAGGCGGGGGGGGAGGGTTGAGAGGGGGGCAAGGGGGTGGGAGGGGTTGAGAGGAGGGGGGGGGCTGGCGGCCAGCCCGGGGGGAAAGGGAGGGAGGGCTCGGGGGGGTCACCAAGGAGGGGGGGGAGGGTTGAGAGGGGGGCAAATGGGTGGGAGGGGTTGAGAGGAGGGGGGGGCTGGCGGCCGCGGCAGCCAACCCGGGGAAGGGGGAGTGGGGAAGAGGGTGGGAGGGTTGGGGGGGTCGCGAAGGGGGGTGGGGAAAAGGGGGGAGGGTTAAAAGGGGGTAGGGGGTGTTGACTCTGTGCCAACATGAACTTATGAAGAAAGAGAAGGTGTTACAACTTTGTGTTACAACTTCTAGACACAACTTTATGTTACGACTTTGTGTAACAACTTTGTGTTGCAAGTTTGTGTTACAAGTTTATGTTACAACTTTGTGTAACAACTTTGTGTAACAACTTTGTGTAACAACTTTGTGTAACAACTTTGTGTTACATCTTCTACATGAAGAGAGAGAATGTGTTACGACTTTGTGACACAACTTTGTGTTACAACTTTGTGATACGACTTTGTGTTACATGCAGAGAGGGAAGCTCTCCAACTTGTATAAATACCCCATAATGGAATGAAGCCCACACTCTTGGGGCATTGTGTTGAGTCTACATTGGTATTCCAAGCATTTGTCTCAAGTGTCCATGCTTCCTTGCACTGCACGTCCAAAAGCATGTCCTAACCTTGCAACCCTTCTCCCCTCTCCTCCAACCCTGCAACCCATCCTCTCCCTCTCCTCCTCCCTTCTCCCTCCTCCTCCCCTCCTCCTCCTCCCTTCTCCCTCCTCCTCCCCCTCCTCCTCCTCCCTCCTCCTCCTCCTCCTCCCTCCTCCTCCTCCTCTCTCCTCCCTCTCCCTCCTCCTCTTCCCTCCTCCTCCTTCCTCCTCTCTCTCTTACTTCACCCATGCTCTTACACCTTCTTCCTCTCCCACTCCTATGCTTTCCTAAACCCTTAAACTCAATGATCTACGAGGGAGACGAGTTCTCCACCATGTACTTTACTCTGAACCTTGGATCCTCCTCCTAACCCTGAACTCCTTCTAAACCTTGGAACCTCCTTCTGAACCCTGGAACTCTTTCTAACCCTGAACTCTTTCTAAACCCTGGAACCTCCTTCTGAACCCTTAAACTCCTCCTAAACCCTACAACCCCCAATGAAGGCGGAAGCCTTCATTACCCCAACAACAATGGTTTACGCGCCTTTTACACATGCTTGCATTATGTTTACTCACCACACTTAAGCCTACATCTCTCACCGGAACACGACTCGAGGTCCTAAGCTACAAATATACTACAACGACAATTCCAATATATCTGTAGGTGACAAAAAGCCTCGGAACCCTGCAACATAGAATACCCAGCTCTTCCTACGGAAGCGGTAGGAAAGAGCCAACATTTGGCGCCGCTGCCGGGGAGACTAGCGTCTCAAGTAGCGAGCAAACTTGCGTAGGTAGGTGTAAAACAAGTCACTACTTCAAACTTTCACGCACATACCACTCAAGGGCAAGGAGAGTAAAAATTTTTCCAAATCTAGCCAAACATATCAACCCCAAACATCCACCTTGGGTTACTACCTTAAGAGATTTTCTTAATTTCTTAAATAAAAGCCGCATGATGTACAATTAGGCTAGGTAGTAAACACGGTTGCGTAGAGCTTTCAATTACGATCATTTTACCTTTTTACAGAAAGGCAAACCGAG